>NC_133534.1:121376253-121681362 GCF_048544455.1 Silene latifolia
TTTTAGGCATACTCGTGATGTAAACTTGTACCTTACTTGATACAAAATAAAATACAATAAATATATTGGGATTTACACCCTCAGACTTACATGTTTGATGAAGCGAGATTAACTAAGTTGTAGTATTAGTGATTTGTCGACTCGATGTAGAATGACAGTGCCCTCTAAAGAGGATTTAGAAAAAGATGATTAAGTTGATTGAGGTGTAGTGGTCAAATTGTTCGGTCATGCAAACGTGACTAGTAATCAGAATGATCTGAGCTTATGTAGTCGATTGATCAAGCACGTAGATGTCGAAAAGCAAGAGCGCGGTCTTAGAATGCAAAGGGAGAAGAGAAAGGCGGACACTCGCGTGAAAAATAAGTGAGGCGAAAGCCTCTATTTATATTAATCACATAGAGGAATTATGGAAAGGGTAGACTTTGGAAAGAAATCTTGAGGAAATATGGAAACTAGAGAAAAAGCAGCCCAGGAAGAGGCGCAACACAAACTCCAACCTTTCCAAGAGGCGCAGTACCTGATGCGTTCTCTCTTGAGCAGTTTCCTCCTCAGTAAGAAATATTTCCGCGGTTGATTTTAGGAATTAGGGAAGATAGAAGCTTCCTCATTCCGCAAGGAAGATATTTCCGTGACAATAGATGAAATTTAAGAATATTATTCCCGAAAATTTCAGAATATTCCGACTCGAATTTTAGACGGTTTAAGAATATTATCCCGAACTCCAAATGAACTCTAATTACTGTCAAAACGACTGTATCGGTGCGTAGATGACGACCATGAGGTTTACTCGACTATTGGAGCTCTCACATGTCGTCGAACTTACGAAATGTAATAAATCGCTCCGCATAATCAGACATGCTGCCTAATCGTCACTGGGTGATTGACGGGAGGTGCAGAAACGAGGTGTCTTCAGGTTCACATGATTCATAAGAGTCATGATCCGTCCCGAGCTGATCAAGAAAGGGACCTCACCTACTACTGTTGGTTTTTGGATCTTCTTTGTGGAATTTCTCGAAATTTTTCTTTTTGCACTTCATTAGCTTCTTAAAAAATTATTTTAAATCATCGAATGAAAGCTTGAAATAAGCATCCCTTTTTAAGAACAAATAATTGAAAAGTTTGAAATCTGATGAGCTTCATGTTTGAATGATCAAAACGTGTCTTTTTTATATGAATAAAGAATTTGAAAGAGTTAAAGATCAAAATATTTCTTTTTATGAATAAAGAATTTGATTTCTAAACCAGAAATTTTCAAAACGAACCTCCGAAAATGATTTTTTTTTTTTAAAATGAAGTGACGAATGATCATCGTAAATGAAAGATATTTTAGTAAATAATGGAAGATCATATCTGAATAACTCGAACTAATTATTTTTTGCTCGGCAAGGCCCTTAATTTACTCGTACTTTGCTGACTTTAAATTTGCTCCCAAGAGGGAGGCGGAAGAGGCCTGAAAGTACCCAGTGGTGAGAGACTGGATCATCTTCCGACAGAAGAGCCAGCGGTCCTTTTATGACACCTATAAGAGGAATGTGTATGCTGTGAAGAACGAGAACGAAAGCAAACTTCTACCCATTCACTTATTTTTCTTTACTCACAATTATTTTAGTCTTATGGACCTCATCTCTTTTTTACTATTTTAGTCGACATCGAAGCCTAGAGAGGCTTACACAAGAGCCCCTCCCTTAGTGGTTGACGTCCTTAGGCCTAGGAGCTCGAGTAGACTACTCCTAATGACCCCCATGGGGCCTATTTCATATTTGGGTTATTGTTTGCCTCGACAGTGCTTTCGTGAAACCTTTGTGGTTCCCATCGACCCTCCGCGGATGATGTTTAGGGAGCATTCAGTATCAGAGTGGACGGTGGGCCTGGCTGGGACGGGCGGCGATGCTCTCTTGCTTCCGTACCAGGAGTGCTCCGAGTTTTTTTAGAGGTGCCTAGCTTACTGGCTGATAGTCGTAAGCATTTGACTTTTTTTTTGTGAAGATTAGCATTTAATTGATATTTTTTGAACTTTTATTATCATTTGAATTATGATAGGAGTTGGCGATGCTCGCGTCGATCCCATAACTTTCCTTGAAACGGTGGAGTACGCGGGACCAGCTGGTACGACGGTGTCTACCAAGGTTCTCTCTTTTACTAAGGCGGTGACGAAGACTGGGATTGACGAGTTGCTGAATGTCGCGAAGAGGGTAGGAGCCCAACTTGGACTTGTTTTATTCTCTTCCTTTACCTATGAATGTATTACAGACGCTAAATGCAGGTGACACCGTCGAGGCAAGTGGATCTGTGGCGGATTGCAAACCGATTTTGAGCGATGGTCGTCTACGCATTCTCTAGTGGTCCTAGAGTATAGGCATGAACCCTTCCTCCTTCCTTTTTTTAGAAACATGTAGTTTGTCCTTAACAATATCATTATTTTATCGTCATTTTTCATTTTTGGCAGCAAGAGCGTGAGTTGGAGTCGGAACTGGCACAGTGTCCGGAGGAGACGACCCATCTTGAGAGAGAGCTCGAGGTTCGATATGCTAACATCGCCATTTTGGAGCCGATGGTTGCCGATCTTCAAGCTCGTTTAGCCGCAGTTCGTATATAGTATAGGATGGACATGTTTTTATATATTTGACAGTTGGCTCTCGGGCATGAATCCGAGTCTTGATGTATATGTGTTTTGATGTATATATAAGGCCTTGTGTGCCTTTAGTTGTTGTCGATCGTATTTCGAAATGTATCCACAGGTTCGCTTACAAAGTAGGTTTGGCCAGGCAATATTTCAGCTGTTATGCCGCCGACAATCACGCAAAAAGATAAACGTAAATCAATACCAAACGTTTAAAGTAAACTAATAATCTTTCATTAAAAAACTGTATATTAAAAATTTGAAAATGTAAAACCCAAGGCCTAAAAATAGCAGAAATGCAATGAGCAAGTCGAGAAGAAAAGAGAAAAATGCCAAATAAAATCGGCGACGAAATAAAAAACTAAAAAATGAAATGGGTAAGTGTGATTTGGAGTTTAAATAAGGATTGATCGTACGTCCGAAATCAGAAAAATGTTAAAAAGAGTGTCTTTAAATCTGAATCGCGTCTTAGCACATAAATCCGTAATTATAAAAATAAGAAATTTGGTAAGGATACGAAAAACACTGGAATTACATGATAACAACCTATAAGAATAGGAGATTATTACCAAAATCGAATATAGGAATTTGCCGGTAAAAATTACCCCCAGGAAGAGGCGCAGAAGTAGCTGCCATATTCCCTAAAGGTAGAGCGGTTACTGCGTCTGCTCTCCAGACCTCTTCTTCCTGAGCGAAATTTGGAAACCCAAGAAACTATATATAGGGTATGTATACAACGTATTTTTATCAAAATTTCACTGAAATCCGTAGCTCATATATAAATTCAAGATAAAAGATTTCTCTAATTATCATGCATATTTTCGAGTCCCGAGTCAAGAATTAGGTGAATGAATTCACTATACTACTACAAAAAAAGTGCTCTTGCGGCGCTTTAATTTGTTTGTCCCGGCGCTAAATAGCGTCGCAATGGATTTTACCGACGCTATAAAAACGCCGCGTTTTCCTATGCCGCTACCCTCTTTTACGGCGCTTTTTATTAGCGTTGGTATAGATCAATTAAAAGCGCCGCAATGTTCGAGGCGCTATAGGAAGTGAAATTCCAGCGCTTTGTAAGCGTTGCGGAAGCCTAGCAACGCTTTCTAAAAGCATCGCGCTAGTCATGCTATATATCTTTCAAACCTTGTAGTAGCTTTTGAGATTGCTAAAAGACCACATTTACCAACAGTACTAAAATACTTGATAAGCACAATATTTCAAATAAACAACTTATTAATATATTGTACATATCTTCACAATTTTTTGATACAAAATTTCAAACTCATTACAATGTCAAATACAGATAGCAATCCAAGACCGTACAAAGTTGTACAAGAAAAAGAACAACCTAAGTACTAAATGGGAAAGCATAAATGATTATCATGAGGCCATGTACTCAGTATGCAATAAGGAGCGAGGAACATCATTGCCATCTTCTATATTAGGTTATGCCAGAAACAACCACCTGGACCATAGAAGTAGAATGTATTAACTCAAAGGGAGTTAAATTGATGTCAAATTACGCTCCATAATGTAGAAATATACAGAACTGTAACCTGAAAAGAATAAAATCACATCTAGATTATTTACAACAAATAAATTAAAGCTGAAAAAGAGGAAATTATTAACAATATCAATTATCTTATGTGGAACTAGGGAAATCACCCGAAAGTTTTAGCAATGGTACATTGATCAGTCCAGTATGTAAAATCTAACAGATTGACAAATGTTTCTAAAAGCTCACTAATGACAACAAATTTTATCAGCATATAAGATACCCAGTGAGCATATAATACTATGTAAGTTATTATATACATTGACCTGACTCACCTGATGTTGAATGTCGCTTCTGGATAGAAGTCCTCATATATATTCAACACGATCAAATGTCCCTACAATAGTTAATAAAGTAAGAAAAGAGCAAACAAAATTTTACAGAAAAAGCAAATATACTAAGTCTAAACTTGTTGACGCTTGCGATATATTAAACATACCTGATTGTAATGATTCATCATCACAATCTACAAGTTGAGCACTTTAATTTTCATAAGCTGCAGTAAGATCAAAACTAAGTTAACTAATGTCTTACCTACACTTTCATCATTTGGATTTAACATAAACTAAATATAAAGAGCACTTATAATTAGAAATTTAGTCACAGCCTATCAACAATAACTTGAACAATCAGATTGTGCCTCAAAGTGTGTAGTTGTTATTCAAGTTATTTAATTTTCACCAAACCAACGGAAATATCAATTGAGATGAGGAGAAGAATAATATGAGTACTAAAAGTTGTGATCTTTAACAATCCCTAATTGAATCATTAGTATGAGTAGAGCAATGACTAGAACAATAACATTCTCAAAGTCAGTAGTATGATTTTAGTCAATTAACAAAGACAAAAACATTCTCAAAATCAGTAGTATGAGTAGAACAATGACTAGAACAATAACATTTATAACTGAATCAATTAATGTACAATATAAAATTTATGAATTAATTCAAATCCAATTTCAATATCTACTAAAATCAACAAAAATTAAGAAACTCTAACTTTTCGCTTGAAACAGATCTGAGATCAAATATCCATTTAATTAGAACACCGGAATAAAATTCATACTTTACCTTTAAGAATATGAGATTAAACTGGGTTCGGAAATGATGTCCACTCAGAAACAAGACATAAAGAATGAATTTTGTGTAAAATTGGAGAAAACCCAAATTTTGAATAGAAAACGAACAAATAAAAGTAAGATTATAATTAAACTTCAAAATCAACACAAATATATATAAAGTGCAATGAGAAATCATACGAGAAACCAATTATCATGTGAACTTACAGTATAAAGCCTTCAATTAATGGAAGAATAACCCTTAATGTTGAAGGAGGCGAAGACTTGAAGAGTAGGGGAAGCTTTTTTTAAATTCCTTTTGGTTTTTTATTTGGGGAAATTGAGATCTTAGATTTTCCAAGTCCCGCGTAGAATATAATCATAGCGGTGTTGTTGGGCGGCGTTTTTTAAAAGCGCCTCAGTTTTGGGCTTATTAAATCTAAGTTAGCACTTTTTTAAAATGATTTCTCTTTATTTTTTTTTACCGTGGGCCTCCTTTTTGTATTTGTGCCTAATTTCTCGACTTCTTTTGCAGCTCTGGCTCAGGGAAAGGTTATGGTTGATCGAGCCCCCAGTCGATGTGCTCGGATATCGCTCCCGATCAATCGTGCTAAGAAAAAGGCTATATATGATCGAATTCAACCGTGTTTACAACTATTGGGAAAACAAGTTAAAAGGTGAGGGGGAACCCTTGATTATATGGACTGTTTCGTGGTGCCATCTTAAAGCTTTGACTGGAGTATCATCACTGGATCCTACACGATCAATTCGTGTTCCTGGCTTGGATTTCTGATCCATATATTCCCGGAGAGGCTCTTGAGACAAGTTAGCTTGAAACAGAATATTGCAAAGCTTGGTACCGTACCGCAAACACCTCTGGCACAAGCACAGAGGAACATGTGGTATGTGCCTATTCGTTTTCGATGCTTGTGGTGTCTGACTCTTACGTCAATTGGCAAAAGCAAGCGCTTCTGAAGAGTGCGAGAAGCTAAGGAAGCATGAGCCAGTTGATTACAAGATCCGGGAGGTGACTAGAGAGAATCAAAAGTACTTGACTAAGAAGGAAGAGGAAGTCGGGTTTCGAGTTGTTCCTCCAAAGAAGAAGCCGAAGAAGACTCCTCCTATTAAGAAAATGGTGGTGAATAGTGTGGACAAGGGAAATTCATCCACGCAATGTTTCTTTTCAAAAAAAACTTTTTTTTACATTTTGAAAGAGCCACCACTAAAACTTTAAATGGAATTTAGAAACCAATTTTAGAGATTTCGGATTCGTATGAGATTACATGTTAGGAAGTTTAAATAATTTCATAAGAAAAACACCCAATCCCGCCCGTTGCAATGACGGCATCTACTAATGGCAAAGGATGAATATTTTGGTTAAGAGCACATGTGAGGAATGCAACCGTTGTGTTAATTCTTAACATGTGAATTGAGTTTCTAAGTCAGTTTAATGCATATAAATCGTCGAGTAATTTAGCATGTGAGCTCATTCGAAAATAGTGAACGCAAACAAAGAGAGAGATAGAAAGGCTCACGATTAGCATAAGATAGATGAGCAAACGTTAGTGGTTACCGCATAAAAAAAAACCTATGACATATCACATAGGACACGGCCTTAGGCCTCGAAATTCATGCCAAAGGAGGGACGACTCATGGCCTAGATCTCGGCCAAGGGTCATTCCTCCTAATGCATGCACATCGCTTAATTTTATAGAATTAGACGTTATCCTAGTCTAATTAAATAAAATCAAGGTTTTATTAAAAACATTTGACTCGAAAAAATAAACAAGTTAAAATTAACCAATTCTAAGTTAGCAAATTGATTTATAAAACGAGTTAGAAAAAATAACAAAATAAATACGATGTATTAATTAAATCGAATTCAAAATGTTAAGAAACTAATAACGACCATAATTTACGAAAATAGTATCGTCAAAAATTGGAGTTATAAGACCCAAAAAACGGAAAAAGGAGACGAGAAAGCAGTGTTATCTTCACGGTTTTCGAGGCATGAATCAAGTCAAAATTTGTCCATTTTTAGTCATCAAATGCAAACGGAAGGTTGATAAGCACACACTTCCGTACTAGCAAGAAATTAGTTAAAGGGAGATGGATTCATTAATAATTAGAGAAGTTGTAAATTTCATTTACATGTTAACTAGTTCATTTTTTATCCTAAAATGTCTAATTAATTTGAGAGTTTATAAGTTAAAATAAATCGTCGATTCAAACATGTTATTTAGCAAATCATGCCTTGAGAATCGTGTCACGAATATAGCTAATAAAAATCGAGAGAAAGAGCAAAGAGGTCGAATAAAATGACTTATAAGATGATGTATAAAAGATCGTTTCACGAATCGAAATAAACTCATTTTAATTAATTGCCCTCTTCCAACGCGAGGATATGTAAACGAGCAAGGCATATCGATCACTTTAGAAGAATTACGCCTTTTAAACTCGAGTCAACTCGGGTTTCAGAATGGTACTTTAACTCATACTCAAACTATTCTAGTTTCGTTTATCAAAAAGTAAGACGACCTTAAACTGACATAAAATAATGAAATAAAGCACCCTCAACCTACATGTATCGTTGACAAAGTCTTCTGCCTTATTTGATAGTAGATCTTGTTTCCAGGGGCCTCCGTCGATGAATACAAATTCCTTTTCAAACACGTTTTTCAAACTCGAACATTGTTTTTCAAACATGAATTGCGACTTCATTTCTCAACGAAAATCTTACTTCAAATATGTTTTAGAATCGTGGAAGAGTTTGTATTTGGAATATTTAAACAAACAGGTGGTGTTTTGGGTGTATAGGCACAGAAAACAGCGGCACACAGCGACTGGTCACGGCTGGAAAAACCACGAAAATAGATCACGCTCTATTTTTTGTGCAATTTCGAGTCGCGTTTTTAGGGATTTATAGGTTGTTATTGCTTGAGTATTGATAGTGGATGTGTGTAGGTTTTATTGTTTATGATTACGCTTGCCAAGGGGGCCCCAAATGAAGGAGAAATCGGGGTATATATAGGCGAAGAGGATGTTTATAGGGTTTACTCGGTTTCTTCCAGGAGGGGGTAGGGTTTGCTCGAGTGAAATGGAGATATTTTGGAGGCTTGTAAGGTTCTAGAAGGTAGGTTACTTGGATAAAAGGGTAATAAAAATATCTAAGCTTGAGAGAAACGGGTTTGAGACGGGTTGAAGCCTCGAAATGGGCTGTGAAACACGCGAAAAACGGAGAAGAGAAGAGCTCGGTTGGGGCCTCTTATTCAGGTGTTTCGCGTGGGATTGGACGTGGATTTTCATTGTCATAGGGCTTGGTTTGACAGCTTTATATGTGTCCTAGGTGAGGTGAGTGAGGGGGGGTTGGTGGTAGTCGAAATGGAGGTGTTTGGGATGGGTTTTAGGGAGGCAAAAGCAAGGTGTCGGGTTTGGTGTTGCGTTGAGTTGGACGAGATTAGGTTGGGTTTAAGGAGGGGTTTTTGGTTAGGTGCTGAGGAGACTCGAACATGGGTGGAATGGGTAGGAGATGGGTAGAAATTGGCATCAAAAATCGAGTCCAATTAGAGCTCAAAATCGAGCTACAAATCGCGTTTAAAACCGTCTTAAAATTGAGTTTTTCAAATACGATTTATAAAACAAATAAATTAAATTAAAAATGATTTATCAAATTAAATTAAATAAATTTCACATCAAAACACTTATTCTATCTTCTATAAATAAACTTGAGAAATAAAAATAAAATGAATTTATTTTAAAAAATCAACATTCATTTAAATTTCATTTAAATTAAAAATATCCATCGATGACGCACATTCTACATCGTAAAACGAGCTACAAATAGTGACGATTCCAACTGAAGAATACATGTCGTCCTATCATCATCGGGTGTGTCGATATTGTTGGAATATGTGTCCTCCGATAATAATGCGATCACAACTGTTGATCATGATGATCCCGTGTTTAAGTCTCATTTTAAAAGAATACAATTGGGAAGTATTTTTACTGTCAACTGGTCCACACATATCGGTAATGATTGGCTGACTAGAGTTTGACATTACTGTCGTGCGACGGTGGTGATCAGTTGATCCCCTAGGTCATACCTAAAGGATATTACTCTTAATTGATCGTATAACGTTACGAATTAATTAAATTACTTGAAAATTGACGGACGATTTTGGAAGTAAAATTTACGTATCTCATTATAATCTGATTAAATAAGATACGGTCTAAGTAATCGAATTGTTTCATTACTCAGATGAAATTATTGTTTAAGGAAACAATTGAAATTGAATGAATTATTATAAATACAAGTTATTGTGATTTATAATTGGTAAAATATTTTGGTACAAGTAATTATGAATTAGTAGGTCGATTTTTGTATATGACTTATTTTTATTAATACGTTGATTTTTAATATGTTAAAAATACATAATAAATTTATGTGACATGTGACATGTGACATATGACAAATTGACATTTTGACAAAGATAAAATGGAGTCCATTTTATCCTCTCGACCGAAATATTGGAGAGGATTAGGAAAATATTAGGTTAATTGTATTAGTGGTAAACATAATCATGTTTACCTAATACTAGACTTGCATGCCTACTTGTTCTTGTGAAGGCAACCATGAGCATGCATTGGCTCCCTTGTTCCTCCTCTCCCACCCGGTTTTGGGAAGAAAACCATTGTGGTTTTTCTTCTTATTTTTGCCTAATATTCACTAATATACTCACTTGTGATTATTATTCATTCACGCATCTAAAAACAAGTTTTTAGAAAGATAAAAATTTCCTCTATTCTTCCTCTCTCTCAACCGGTTTTGATAGAGAAATCAAATAATTTTTGGGTCAATTTTTATACAAAATTA
Source organism: Silene latifolia (assembly GCF_048544455.1). NCBI lineage: Eukaryota > Viridiplantae > Streptophyta > Magnoliopsida > Caryophyllales > Caryophyllaceae > Silene > Silene latifolia. The sequence goes on from NC_133534.1 coordinate 121,386,356, forward strand.
GTATTATTCTAGTAATAATAATATTAGTTTTATTAAGAGTATATCTTGGGTATAATTCCTTGGGAGGGATTCTCATCTTGAATCCTTGTTCATCCATTAAGGAAAGCTCAAGAACAAGAGAGTAGGAGAACTCTCTTGTGCCCTTTGATCCGAAAATCATATGTAAGGATGATTAATTCTTGTTTATTTTGTTTTATTGTTTGCATGCATAAGATCACTATTTAATTTTATTCGTAAATTAACAAAAACATATATGAATATGTTAGTATATAGATCTACTTTTCCTTCAATCGGTATCAAGAGCCTTGGTTGTTTGCATGCAAATCGGTTAAAAGCTTTTCCGAGTTATACGATTAACATATAAAACTTGTTAAATTTGTGTTATTATGATATATCACGAAAATCGTTATGCATGTTAAAATTTCTGGTCATAAAATGTTTTTAGGATATTTTGGTTAATTTATGGATTTTTATTGTTCATATTATATAATAATGGCATTAAAATATGATTTTATGAATAAAATGTCATTTTCCGACTAAAATTATCTAAACTTAAAATTTTCCAGTGATTTTTGGATATGTTGTCACATATATTATTTTGATATGACCTGTAAGTTTTCATAATTTTTGGACTTCTTATGCTCGAAAAATGGATTTTTCATTATTAAAATCGAATTTAGATGAAAAATAGGTTAATATGAGATAAATTTCGAATCTGGTCATAGCAATTTAGTATGTTTTCACATGCTATTTTACAAGATGTGTGTAAAATAATAGGCTATATTGAAGTCTTTATGCATGATTTATGATTTTTTGAATAAAAATAGCATAAATAGTGACTTAATTAGTGAAATATTAATAAAACATACTCTATGACTAAGGAAAAATATCACATGTTTCATTTTATTATCTTTTTCAGATCTAAAATTGAAAAGATGATGAATATAATTTTTCTCATGTTTTTATGATTATTTTATTAAAACCGATAAACCGCAACATTGTTTTTGCGGATAAATTTCGAAATTTTTAACCTAAGTTTTTTAAAATTATGAGTGTCATGGTATTTTGTCCAGAATGTTCATGAGTTTAAATTTCAAATTTCAAATTTATTTGAAATTTTGTGATTTATTTGAAGTTTATAGCCTTTTTATTGTATTTTTAGGTCCATTAATGAACAAATTTTAGAAATATGAGTTAATTATGGTCAAATAATTAGTGAAGACTAAATTTTGAGTCCTAAGAGGTTAGGGTAATTAACTTATGCATAAATATGAATTTATGTAATTTTTGTGATTATAAAATGTTGAATCACGCAAATCCGTAAAAACCGAGTAATATACGATATTGGCTATTTAAAGGCGATTTAGCATAAAATTGGGCATGTTCATACATATTATAATGCTACATTTTCTTTATGATTGTCATAATTTTATTTATGTAATTTTGAATTATGTAATTTTTACTTAGTATGGCCTTAGTTTTTAATTGGTATTACCCGAAATGTATGGGAATATCGATTCGGTTGTAATTTATTGTGATCTCGTATCACCGTTTTGTAATTTAATAGATTTATTTTATTTTATTTACAAATGTATAATAGGAAATTATGTAATTTGTTATGTAATTTTGTTCATTTCGGAGTTCCCAAAGACGGATTTCTTCAAGATGGCGATACATAAAGACGGTGTTACCTCGAGATGCGTGCCACAACTGAAGTTCAAAGGGACCAATGGAGTTGGTTTCCGAATATGTAATAGTTAATTAGATTTTCTATTTTAGGAAGTGAAGGAAAAGTAGATCTATATACTTACATATTCATATATGTTATAATTTAATTTGTCATAAAATTAATGATTGATCTTATGCATGCAAACATTAAAACAAAATAAGGAAGAAACATTGTTCTTACATTGTGATTTTCGGTTTAATGGGCACAAGAGAGATCACCTTTCTCTCTTGTTCTTGAGCTTTCCCTTTTGGATGAACTAAGACCCAAGTGTAGGATCTCTCCCAAGGATTTATACCCAAAGCTTTCTCTTAATTAAAATTAATATTATAGATATTAGTACAATATTAATCTTGTAGAAAAATGACCCAAAACAATTTGGTTTTTAATCTCCCAAAAACAGGTTGGGAGAGAATAGGAGAGGAAGTATTTTCTCTTTCTAAAATCTTAATTTTTGATAAGTTAGAATGAATAAATAATGCACACTCATGCATGTAGTGTATATCAAAAATATAAGACAAAAACCCTTTGCCTTTTCTTTGGTAAAACCGGGTAGGAGGGAAGAGGAGGGAAGAAAGGAGACCCAATGCATGCTCTTGTTTGCCTTCACAATGCAAACTAGGGTTGCATGGCTAGGCTATTAGTGAATGATTATGTTTTCCACTAATTTAAACAACACAATTTTAGCCAAAACCTCCCCTTAGTTTCGGTACATACATAAAATGGAATCCATTTTATTTTTGTCAATTTTGTCTTATGTCACATGTCATATGTTACATAAATTAGTTATGTATTTTTAACATATTAAAAATCAACGTATTAATAAAAATACGTCATCTACAAAAATCGACTTAGTAATTCATAATTACTTGTACCAAAATATTTTACCAATTTACAAATCACAATAAATTGTATTTATAATAATTCATTCCATTTTAATTGTTTCTTTAAACAATAATTTCATCTGAGTAATGATACAATTCAAATACTCAGACCGTATCTCATTTTAATCAATTTCAATGTGATACGTAAATTTTACTTCCAAAATCGTCCGTCAATTTTCAAGTAATTTAATTAACTCGTAACGTTATACGATTAATTAAATGATCAATTAAGAGTGTTGCCCTATAGGTATGACCTAGGGGAACAACTGATCACCACCGTCGCACGACAGTAATGTCAAACTCTAGTCAGCCAATCATTACCGATATATGTTGATCAGTTGTGAAGAAATATTACTTCCCAATTGTATTCTTTATAATGAGACTTAAACATGTGATCATCATGATCAACAGTCGTGATCGCATTATTGTCGGAGGACACATATTCCAACAATCTCCCACTTGTCCTCGACAAGTGTGCGTCACCAATTTTCTTGTCCTATTACTATCTCCCACTCAATGCAAGGTGTCTTTCAGGACGTACTTGCAAGTGATCATATCGAGAGTGGTTTCCTCGATCTGGAGAATAACTGATTGACCGGATTTATCTATCATAGATACCTTCCGAGCGTGGCCACGCATTTCCAGTTTATTACTCCTCGAGTGGCCCTGAGATATTGTTATAACCCTGACTAGGGATGGACAATTCCTGTCGCACTCATTCCCTTCGACTAGCCACAACCATCATAACCCAAAATATGCCCATTTGACCCCATTTACGAAGGTCGTAGTAACACAAATCAAAGTTAATCTGAAACTGTGCCATCTTAGGCGAATAGTCTTTAGTCAAAAGAATCGACTCATTCGAATACTATAGTAGCTCTCGCCACGACCATGCAATATAAATTTGCCAGAACTCTATAAGCGGTCATTAGGCCCGACAAAATGTTCCTAACAGTCTGCCTATGTGATCGACTAGTCACCTCACATGACTCTATGGCACTTGAACTTGCCATCAATCGCATCACACTCTAGTCACTTCGAGACGTCACCTCATGTAAGTAACTATGGGCAAATACAACGTTAATCCATGTTCACTTTAACGGGGTTCAATTGTCTCCACAACCCCTTTGGATATAACAATGTACAAGGTGAGTTAATAATAACTCAAACGACAAATGTCCACATCACACTCGGGTAGTCAATACCATATTACAACCTTGTGATGCAAATCGTAAGTGTAAACACTTATTGATTGCAATAGAAGTTTAACATGCCATGTGTCCATGTCTTCAACCTTCTTATAATCGCATTTTCCTTTACATTCATGTTCTCTCTCATAGTATGAATCTTACCAAGTACACATCAAGGTTCCCGACCTCGGTTTTGGTTCTTTATCTTGAAAGAACTTCCTTATCGATTATCACATAACGAACGAATTTGTGGTGAATGATATAACTTATACTGATCAAGTACTCCATCCACACACAATGCACTAGGTATATGTTTTGCAGAATCTTGCAACAATTTGACAAGATGATTAGCCTAACACTTCTCACAAGTCCTAGCATAGTTAGGAAAGATTAGTTTTGAGTAACTTCTTATTCAACTAAGTATCTTTCCAAAACTTCTTATTTCTCTTTCTAGGCTTGAAAGATTTAGGATTCTCATAAATCCTTACATGTGCTCGGATTTTCATTAATATGTGCAACCTCTTGACACATATAAGAGCATTCTGACAAACACCGAAATCGCTCATCGGATTCTACTTGAGAATTCATGACGTTTCTATTGTGGCTTACCAATGAATCATCATGCTCTTATGCATATGATTCACCATTGGACATGTGCATGATTATTCTAATGGCGGAAACATTAGTAACTTATAATCATGTCATCAACTATATTTAGGTTCAAGGAACGACCATGTCTGCTAATGGCAATTCCATTTCATTTAGATGAATAACCTATGTTTCTGTTGATCCGATGTGTATCTCCCAATACTTATCCAACATCCCTTGATTTAATAGGATTCATCATAGTCCATTTTCATCTAGAATTGAAAACTCAAAACTTCCTCTGTGAAGGAAGGTGTTAGCTCGTCATTCTTTAATGAGTGGTGAGTTGTAAACATTCAAAGGATGATAGCTCCCACTAAATTCCATGTCTTCACATGATAATTTCCTAACTCCCACTCAATTCCACATATTTCGAAATTGACTTCTCAATCGAAACTTTTCAAGAATTGAAATATAAATTGCATTGCCAAGTTATTAAGATAAAACCATATATGTTCCCATCATATCCCTTCAAAATACCTATTTCGAAGAGGTCTCATTTTAACCTTACGGAAAGAGATTTTAAATCTCTAACACACTCATGTCATAATGATGTGTGGCAATGTCATTTATTAAATATAAGTAATATCTAATACACATCCTTCAAAATATCCCTTTTAGAAGGATGTTTAACCAATCCATTTTCATAATGAGGTTAAGTAATGACATCTGCGTGGTCTAAAACTTTGGCTATTGGAGATATCGGTATATCAATCCTTGCAACTTCTAGTGATAAATATCGCTTATTACTAGGATGTTACATTGATTTATTTAGGCTCTTAAGTAAATCTCAAGGTTGAAACTATTGGTCAAAATTTATCATAAACTTAGTCAAAAATTTGTCAAGACTTTACATTAGTCATTTTGTTCCAAAACTTTCTTTTGGTCTCCTCGTGCAGTTATCATAAGAATATGTTCTTTCGATTACTTCACTTGGTCTCTTTTGTCATATAGAACTTACCATAGATCTCATCTATTTGGTATACTATGTAAATAGATATACCTTCATTCAAATCATTCTTTCTTGCGTAGATCTTCATTTACACAAGTACACAATTTTTATCTTGTCTCGTGTGTTGTGTCCTCATTTTTCTCCCACTCTATCTTTAGAATAAATACACTATAGATTCAAAGATAGCATATGAGACACAAATAATGATTTGAAGTATAAGGAGAACTATCTCATAGATTGACTAATATTTATAGATTTTGTAAGTGTACTTGTTGATTGACATTCCTTTAAGAGAGTTCATAGACTCAAAATCGCTTTATAAATGATCATACACAAGCCTTAAGCATGTGGACATATAATGAAACCCATCATTATATTTGTCTATTAGATCACTTTAAGTTATATGTTTCTAAGAACAAGCATTTAAACATGAATTTTAGAACAAAAGGATAAAATGATAAAACGGGTGACTTGGGTTGCAAACCAAGTCACCATTATCCAAAATAAAACCCATTATCCAAAATACCTTTCCATGTTGAACACGGAAACTTAAGGTTCTAAAATCCAAAACATAATTTAAAATAAGACAATGAAAAGCAAAGCTCCATGAAAGCTATCCCTAGCTTCTTGATGGTTTCTCATGCTTGCTTTTCCTTTCCCTTGTCTTTGCTTGGTGGAGGCCCTATTTACAATAAAAAGGGAGATACATTATCACAACTTTGCATCATAATACCATAGTTGAATTAGAAACATAAAAGAAGGATAATCATTTACCTACTGGAGTAATCTTTCCAGCCTTAATATCACCAAGGTATTTGGAACAATTTCTTTTCCAATGTCCCATACCATTACAATAATGGCATTTATCAAGAGGACCCTTCTTGATTTTTGAAGTGCTAGCTTCACAAGTCTTAGCTTTGGTGAATGTGGGAGTTAGCTTCTTACCCTTCCTCCCATTCTTCTTGAACTTGCCCTTACTCTTAGTGCTTATGTTAAGCACATCTTTTGGAGGGTTCACATTTAACCCCATGTCCCTCTCGGCTTGCACAAGTAACTTGTGCAATTCTTCAAGAGACACATCCTTGTCTTGCATGTTAAAATTCACCCGGAATTGAACATACGCTTTGACTTTGGACAAGGAGTGTAGAATCCTATCTACAATGAGTTCTTTGGGGATTTCAACCTTTTCAATTTTCAAGGTCTCGACAAGCTCCATGAGTTTGAGCACATGAGGGCTAACCTTTTGGCCCTCTTTGAAGTCGAGATCAAAAAATGCCATGCCGCCTCATATTGACGATCCGCGGAGTTTGTGAAAACATTGTCACAAGCTTGGAGTAAATCTCATTAGCATTGCCCATTTTAAAGGCTCTCCTTTGGAGGTCCGCCTCCATCGCAAATATCAAGACATTTTTCATTGCGGCGGACTCCTTTTGGTAAGCCTCATATGCTTCCCTAGTGGTGGCGGTCGACCTAGTAGTAGGTTCGGGTGGAGATGCCTCGGTAAGGTAACAAAGCTTGTCGTCACCTTGGGCGGCTAGTTTGAGTTGGGCATCCCAATCGGAGAAATTTGACCCATTCTTTTCAAGTTTACATCGATCCATGAAGGATCGGAGCCATGATGAACTAGCGAGAGGCGTTGCAATAAGGGTTGGTGTTGCCATTTGTTATGAGGAACAAGTGGTCTACAAAACAAAGGAGTAAAACAAATGTCGTTTTAATAATAATACTCGTAAAAATTTTAATTTAAACAAGTTTTGTGCATTTTTCTAGTGACCTCTACCCAACTAGATAAATGATTCCAAGACCCAAATTCATATCGACTTAGGCACGGTAGGGCCGATTCATCCTTTATCAATATAACTCGGTGGATTAACGTTTAATCGATTCTACTTTTAGAACTCTTGGTCGATAAAATTACTCTAATAATTATCTATAGCCCAAGACACATCCGACAAGGGCACGGTATGGCCGATGAAACCCTTATCGAAAAACTTTTGTTAAGTTCAATCCAAATTTCGAATAAATGTGTCCATGATCCAAATCCACATCAACTCGGGCACGGTAGGGCCGATTCATCCCTTATCCACATGAATTCGGTGGATAGACATTTATCACCCACTTCCCCTACGTAACAAGTTTTGTACCCCGGTAGGGCCGAGTGCACTCCCTTGCGAAATAGGTTTTTATGGTTTCTACTATTTGGTAAGGCTATGTCTCAATTAATTGTTTTAGCGAGAGGTCATGTCAATTTATTATCTATCACGTTTTAAGTGAACTAAAGCGGTGAACTACGATAATTCTAATTGACACGCTCGATTAAACTCGATAAAAGAAGATGCATATTTTAGTTATGGCGATTTAGCGATGCATGTGACATATAAATAAAATGCAAGCATTAAATAAATAAATCCTAGTATGGCCTTTCCTAAAATAGAAAAACTATTTAACTATTACATATTCGGAAACCAACTCCATTGGTCCCTTGAACTTCAGTTGTGGCACGCATCTCGAGGTAACATCGTCTTTATGTATCGCCATCTTGAAGAAATCCGTCTTTGGGAACTCCGAGATAAATTAAATTACATAACAAATTACATAATTTCCTATTATACATTTGTAACTAAAATAAATAAAATAAATCTATTAAATTACAAAACGGTGATACGAGATCACAATAAAATTACAACCGAATCGATATTCCCATACATTTCAGGAAATACCAATTAAAACTAAGGCCATACTAAGTAAAATTACATAATTCAAAATTACATAAATAAAATTATGACAATCATAAAGGAAAAATGCAGCATTATAATATGTATGAACATACCCAATTTTATGCTAAATCGCCTTTAGTTAGCCAATATCGTATATTACTCGGTTTTTACGGATTTGCGTGATTTCAACATTTTATAATCACAAAAATTACATAAATTCATATTTATGCATAAGTTAATTACCCTAACCACTTCGGACTCAAAATTTAGTCTTCACTAATAATTTGACCATAATTAACTCATATTTCTAAATTTGTTCATTAATGGACTAAAAATTTCAAAAATAAGCTATAAACTTCAAAAAAATCACAAAATTTCAAATAAATTCAAAATTTAAAATTTAAACTCATGAACATTCTGGAAAAATACCATGACACTCATAATGCTCAAAAAAAACTTAGGTTAAAAATTTCGAAATTTATCCGGAAAAACAATGTTGCGGTTTATCGGTTTTAACCAAAATAATCATAAAAACATGTGAAAAATTATATACATTAAATTTTCAATTACAGATCTGAAAGATATAATAAAATACAACATATGATGTTTTTCTTTAGTCATAGAGTATGTTTTATTAATTTTTTCATTAATTAAGTCACTATTTATGCCATTTTTCTTCAAAAATCCATAAATCATGCAAAAAGACTTCACTATAGCCCATTATTTTACATACATCTTGTAAAATTACATGTGACAACATACTAAATTTCTATTACCAGATTCGAAATTTATCTCATATTAACCTATTTTTCACCTAAATCGGAATTTAATAATGAAAAATCCATTTTTCGAGCATAACAAGTCCAAAAATTATGAAATTTACAAGTTATCTCAAAATAATATATGTGATAACATATCCAAAAATCACTGGAAAATTCGAAGTATAGCTAATTTTAGACCGAAAATGACATTTTTACTCACAAAATCATATTTAAATGCCATTGTTGTATAATATGAACAATAAAAATCCGTAAATTAACCAAAATATCCTAAAACATTTTAGGACCAGAAATTTGAACATGCATGAATTAATTTCGTGATATATCATAATAACACAAATTTTACAAGTTTTATATGTTAATCTTTATAACTCGGAAAAACTTTTAACCGATTTGCATGCAAACAACCATGGCTCTTGATACCGATTGAAGGAAAAGTAGATCTATATACTTACATATTCATATATGTTATAATTTAATTTGTCATAAAATTAATGATTGATCTTATGCATGCAAACATTAAAACAAAATAAGGAAGAAACATTGTTCTTACATTGTGATTTTCGGTTTAATGGGCACAAGAGAGATCACCTTTCTCTCTTGGTCTTGAGCTCTCCCTTTTGGATGAACTAAGACCCAAGTGTAGGATCTCTCCCAAGGATTTATACCCAAAGCTTTCTCTTAATTAAAAATAATATTATAGATACTAGTACAATATTAATCTTGTAGAAAAATGACCCAAAACAATTTGGTTTTTAATCTCCCAAAAACCGGTTGGGAGAGAATAGGAGAGGAAGCATTTTCTCTTTCTAAAATATTAATTTTTGATAAGTTAGAATGAATGAATAATGCACACTCATGCATGTAGTGTATATCAAAAATATAAGACAAAAATCCTTTGCCTTTTCTTTGGTAAAACCGGGTAGGAGGGAAGAGGAGGGAAGAAAGGAGACCCAATGCATGCTCTGGTTTGCCTTCACAATGCAAACTAGGGTTGCATGGCTTGGCTATTAGTGAATGATTATGTTTTCCACTAATTTAAACAACACAATTTTAGCCAAAACCTCCCCTTAATTTCGGTACTTACATAAAATGGAATCAATTTTATTTTTGTCAATTTTGTCTTATGTCACATGTCATATGTTACATAAATTAGTTATGTATTTTTAACATATTAAAAATCAACGTATTAATAAAAATATGTCATATACAAAAATCGACTTAGTAATTCATAATTACTTGTACCAAAATATTTTACCAATTTACAAATCACAATAAATTGTATTTATAATAATTCATTCAATTTTAATTGTTTCTTTAAACAATAATTTCATCTGAGTAATGATACAATTCAATTACTCGGACCGTATCTCATTTAATCACATTTCAATGTGATACGTAAATTTTACTTCCAAAATCGTCCGTCAATTTTCAAGTAATTTAATTAACTCGTAACGTTATACGATTAATTAAATGATCAATTAAGAGTGTTGCCCTATAGGTATGACCTAGGGGATCAATCGATCACCACCGCCGCACGACAAGAGTAATGTCAAACTCTAGTCAGCCAATCATTACCGATATATGTTGATCAATTGACAGTAAAATATTACTTCCCAATTGTATTCTTTATAATGAGACGTAAACATGTGATCATCATGATCAACAGTCGTGATCGCATTATTGTCGGAGGACACATATTCCAACAGGAAGGCCATACTAGTATTTTTATGCTTTGCATTTTATTTATATGTCACATGCATCGCTAAATCGCCATAACTAAAACATGCATCATCTTTCATCGAGTTTATCGACCGTGTCAATTAAAATTATCGTAGTTCACCGCTTTAGTTCACTTATAACGTGATAGATAATAAATTGTCATGACCTCTCGTTAAAAATAAATAATTGAGACATAGCCTTACCAAATAGTAGAAACCATGAAAACCTATTTCGCGAGGGAGTGCACTCGGCCATCCCGGGGTACAAACCTTGTTACGTAGGGGAAGCGGGTGATAAATGTCTATCCACCGAATTTGTGTTGATGAAGGTTTCATGGGCCATCCCGTGCCCAAATTAATGTGAATTTGGATCATGGACACATTTATTCGAAATTTGGATTGAACTCAACGGAAGTATTCGTGACCGTAGTCGCATGTGTTACGGGCTATAGATAAACATTAGAGTAATTTTATCGACCAAGAATTCTAAAAGTAGAATCGATTAAATGTTAATCCACCGAGTTATATTAATAAGGGTTTCATCGGCTATCCCGTGCCTAAGTTGATATGAATTTGGGTCTTGGAATCATTTATAATAGTTGGGTAGAGGTCACTATATAAATGTTCATATCTTGTTAAATCTTTTTACAAGTATGATTTAAAAAGACAAATGTTAATATTTCCTTTTTCCTCCATACTTGTAGTTCATTACAATGAATCCATCAAATGCTACCGCACCGATAACTATTGAGTCTTACCACAATGTTCTTGACGACGTTTGCTCCAACAATGATTTCGACACTACTAGAGAACTTAATTTTGGGATAGGTTCGGATGGAAACCTTAACTTCATCACCTCTTCTAAACCACCTACTACTAGATCTCGTGTGAGCCCGTCTCAGGAAGACTACCTCATACAATCTATAGGGTCTTTGTCTCTGGAAGATAAAGATGCCAAAACTAGTGGGAGCTCGAGCAATCAAGTTCTTGCTTCCAAGGGCAAAAGGTTCAAGAAGAAAGGAAAGAAAGTCAAAAACTTCAAGCAAGTTAATGATGAGTGCCATTATTGCTATGGCATGGGACATTGGCTTAGGAATTGTCCCGTATATTTGCGAAATATAAGGGAAGGAATCATCACTCCCAAAGGTAAAATTCCTAAGGAAATTTATGTTATTGATATAAATTATACTTCCACTATGACATGGGTACTGGATACCGGTTGTGGTTCTCACCTTTGTAATCATTTACAGGGTTTAAGAGATGTGAAGAGGCTTAACAAAGGAGATGTGAATCTACGCCTTGGAAATGGAGCTCGAGTAGCGGCCGAATCCAAAGAAACTTATGTTTTAGCTTTGCCTAACGGATTTGAGTTGTATTTACATAATTGTTTTTATGTGCCTACACTCTCTAAAAACATTATTTCAATCGCCATGCTAGACATGGACGGTTTTTGTTTTGTCATTAAGAACAATCGTTGTACTATTTCTAGGAATGAATTGGTTATAGGCCAAGCTTCTTCCATAAATGGCATTTACATTTTAGAGACCTCAAATTAGACTAATGATATCTATAACATTCAATCAAAGAAACTCAAATCAAGTGACCCAAGTGAAGCGTTCATTTGGCATTGACGATTAGGTCACATAAACGAGAATCGCATCAAAAGATTAATTTCGACTAATGTGATTACACCATTTGATTATCAGTCATATGGTACATGCAAATATTTCCTACTTGGCAAAATGACTCGTAATCCTTTTCGTGGTAATGGGACACGAGCTAGTGAACTATTGGGACTCATACACACCGATGTATGTGGACCAATGAGTATCACCGCTCGTGGAAATTATGGCTACTTTATAACCTTCACCGACGACTTGAGTAGACATGGGTATGTCTATTTAATGAAACATAAGAGTGAAGCGTTTGAGAAATTCAAGGAATTTCAAAACAAAGTAGAGAACCAATTGGACAAAAAGATAAAAGCACTACGTTCCGATCGTGGTGGAGAATATCTTAGCCTTGAATTCGATTCACACTTGAAAGGTTGTGGTATTATATCACAACTTTCTCCACCCGGAACACCACAACTCAATGGTGTTTCCGAAAGGAGAATTCGAACCCTACTTGATATGGTTCGATCAATAATGAGTCAAACCGAGTTACCAAACTCGTTTTGGGGATTTGCAATCCAAACTGCAATTATATCTTTGAATAATAGTCCCACTAAGGCCACCGGAAAAACTCCATTTGAGATGTGGAAAGGAAGGGTTCCTAATCTATCCTACATGAAAATTTGGGGATGTGATGCTTACGTCAAGACTAAGAATGACAATAAGCTTGCCCCAAGATCCGAAAAATGCACCTTTGTAGGTTACCCCTCGAATTCTCGAGGATACTACTTCTACAAACCTCAAGATAACAAAGTGTTTGTGTCTTGCGAGGCTGTCTTCTTAGAAAGAGACTTTATTTCTAAGAGACAGAGTGGGAGAAATTTTGAACTTGACGAAGTTCAAGAGCCACAAACCGAGGTAGAGACGGAAGAAGATATTCCTGAAGGAAAAGTAGATCTATATACTTACATATTCATATATATGTTATAAATTAATTTGTCATAAAATTAATAAAGGTCTTATGCATGCAAACTAATTAGCAAAATAAAAAAGAAATTATCCTTACATTGTAATTTCGGTTCTTATGGGCACAAAAGAGATCTCCTTCTCTTTTGTTCTTGAGCTTTCCTTTTGGATGAACAAAGACCCAAGTGTAGGATCTCTCCCAAGGAATTATACCCAAGGCTTACTCTTAATTAAAATTAATATTATAGGTACTAGATAATATTAATTCTTGTAGAAAAATGACCCAAAAATATTTTGGGTTTTGCTCTCAAAACCGGTTGAGAGAGAGGAGAATGGAAGGTGATTTTCTCTTTCTAAAATCTTTATTTTTGATAAGTTAGAATGAATGAATGATAATCACACTTATGCATGTAGTGTATTATCAAAATAAGACAAAAATCCTTTTGCCTTTTCTATGGTGAAACCGGGTAGGAGGGAAGAAAGGGGAAAGAGAAAGACCCAATGCATGCTCTTGTTTGCCTTCACAATGCAAACTAGGGTTGCATGGCTAGGCTATAATATGAATGATCGTGTTTTCCACTTATTTAAACAACACAATTTCTAGCCTAATTCCCTCTTAATTTCGGTACACTTATGTCAAATGTCATATGTTACATAAATTTGTTGTGCATTTTTTACATATTAAAAATCAACGTATTATTAAAAATACGTCACATACAAAAATCGACTTAGTAATTCACAATTACTTGTACCAACATATTTTACCATTTATAAATCACAACAGATTGTATTTATAATAATTCATTCAATTTCAATTGTTTATTTAAACAATAATTTCATCCGAGTAATGATACAATTCAATTACTCAGACCGTATCTCATTTAATCACATTTCAATGTGATACGTAAATTTTACTTCCAAAATCGTCCGTCAATTTTTCAAGTAATTTAATGAACTCGTAACATTATACGATTAATTAAATGATCAATTAAGAGTGTTGCCCTATACTCCTATAGGTATGACCTAGGGGGTCAACTGATCACCACCGTCGCACGACAGTAATGTCAAACTCTAGTCAGCCAATCATTACCGATATATGTTGACCAGTTGACAGTAAAAAATACTTCCCAATTGTATTCTTTAAAATGAGATTTTAATAATGATATTTAAATCATGTGATCGCACTATTGTTGAGGACACATTTCCCAACAATCTCCCACTTGTCCTCGACATGTGTGCGTCACCAATTCTCTTGTCCTATTACTATCTCCCACTCAATGCAAGGTGTCTTTTAGGTCGTACTTGCAAGTGATCATATCGAGAGTGGTTTCCTCGATCTGGAGAATAACTGATTTGACCGGACTTATCTATCATAGATACTTTCCGAGCGTGGCCACGCATTTCCAGTTCATTACTCCTCGAGTGGCCCTGAGATATTGTTATAACCCTGACTAGGGGTGGACAATTCCTATCGAACTCATTCCCTTCGACTAGCCACAGTCATCATAACCCAAAATATGCCCATTTGGCCCCATTTACGAAGGTCGTAGTAACACAAATCAAAGTTAATCTAAAACTGTGCCATCTTAGGCGAATAGTCTTTAGTCAAAAGAATCGACTCATTTGAATACTATAGTAGCTCTCGCCACGACCAGGCTATATAAATTGCCAGAACTCTATAAGCGGTCATAAGGCCCGACAAAATGTTCCTAACAGTCTGCCTATGTGATCGACTAGTCATCTCACATGACTCTATGGCACTTGAACTTGCCATCAATCGCATCACACTCTAGTCACTTTGAGACGTCACCTCATACAAGTGACTATGGGCAAATACTATGTTAATCCGTGTTCACTTTAACGGGGTTCAATTGTCACTATAACCCGTTTGGATGTAACAATGTATAAATTAAAGATAAAAGACAAATGTGATTATGAACATGAATAAAAACAACACTTTTATTTCATTTCAAAATCTAACATAGAATTGGTACACGTTTAAGTCCCATGGACGCCATATGTCCATCATGTTTAGCCTGCGATAAAGGCTTGGTGAGCGGATCGGCTATGTTGTCATCCGTCCCAACCTTACAAATCGCAATTTCCTTTCTTTCAATGAAATCTCTTATTACATGATATTTTCTAAGTACATGTCTACATCTATTACTAGACTTTGGCTCCTTAGCTTGGAAGATCGTCCCACTATTATCACAATAGAGAGTGATGGGATCATTGGCGGTAGGTACTACTTTTAGACCTTCCGTGAATTGCTCGATCCAAACAGACTTCCTTAGCGACACGATCCGCAATGTACTCACCTCCGTTGTAGAATCATGATTCTGACTTCCTTGAAGCTTCTCCGCTTACAAAGACACCACCATTGAGCATAAAAACGAAACCAGCTTGTGATTTCAAGTCATCTCTATCTGTTTGAAAACTTGAGTCCGTGTATCCATTAACACGCAACTCAGTGTCTCCTCCAAACACTAGAATAAAATCCTTAGTTCTTCTCAAGTACTTAAGGATGTTCTTGACAGCAATCCAGTGACTCTCACCTGGATTTCCTTGATATCTACTCGTCATGCTCAAGGCATACGAGACATCAGGACGTGTGCATATCATGGCATACATGATTGATCCAACAGCGGAAGCATAAGGGATCAACTTCATGCGTTCAACATCATGGGGTTCGGAGGGAGATTGAGTCTTGCTCAATATCGTCCCGGTTACCATAGGTACCAAACCCCTTTTGGATTTGTCCATGCTGAACCGTCGAAGAATCTTATCAACATAAGACTCTTGACTTAGTGCCAATATCCTCTTAGATCTATCTCTATGGATCCGGATATCTAATATGCGTTGTGCCTCTCCTAAATCCTTCATTTGGAAGTGGTTACCTAACCACTTCTTAACAGAAGACAACATTGGAATATCATTTCCAATGAGTAGTATGTCATCGACATACAAGATTAGGAACACAACATTGCTCCCACTGAATTTCATGCATAAACATGGTTCCTCAACACTTCGAGTGAAACCATTTTCCTTTATAACATGATTGAATCGATGATTCCAACTTCTAGATGCTTGCTTAAGACCATAAATGGATCTCTTAAGCTTGCACACTTTGTTAGGATTTTTAGAATCAACAAAACCTTCGGGTTGTATCATGTACACCTCCTCTTCTAAATGCCAATTTAGAAAAGCGGTTTTGACATCCATTTGCCATATTTCATAATCATGAAATGCGGCGATCGCTAACAAAATCCGTATGGATCTTAGCATGGCTACGGGGGCGAATGTCTCATCATAATGGAGACCTTGGACTTGGGTAAATCCTTTTGCCACTAGCCTAGCTTTGTAGACATCGTCATGTCCTTCTATGCCATTCTTGACTTTGAATATCCATTTGCATTGAAGGGGTCTTGCCCCTTTGGGCAAATCTACCAAGTCCCAAACATGGTTTTCATGCATAGAATCCATATCGGACTTCATGGCTTCAAGCCATAAGGAGGAATTTGGACTAGAGATTGCGACCTTGTAGGTGGCGGGCTCGTCACTTTCCATAAGCAACACATCGAGTGTTCCATCTTCCTCGATAAGTCCCACATATCGATCGGGATGGCGTATTACTCGACTCGTTCTTCTAAGTGGAGGAGGGACAACCACGTTAGACGACGAAGGAACATCTTCTTGCGTCTCTACCTCGGTTTGTGGCTCTTGAACTTCATCAAGTTCAAAATTTCTCCCACTCTGTCTCTTAGAAATAAACTGGCTTTCTAAGAAGACAGCCTCAGAAGACACAAACACTTTGTTATCTTGAGGTTTGTAGAAGTAGTAACCTCGAGAGGTCAAAGGATAACCTACAAAGATGCATTTTTCGGATCTTGGGGCAAGCTTATTGTCGGGTTTAGCCTTGACGTAAGCATCACATCCCCAAATTTTCATATAGGATAGATTAGGAACTCTTCCTTTCCATGTTTCAAATGGAGTCTTTTCGGTGGCTTTAGTGGACTATTATTTAAAGATAGAATTGCACTTTGGATTGCAAATCCCCAAAACGAGTTCGGTAACTCGGTTTGACTCATCATGGATCGAACCATATCAAGTAGGGTTCGATTTCTCCTTTCGGCAACACCATTGAGTTGTGGTGTTCCGGGTGGAGAAAGTTGTGATATAATACCACAACCTTTCAAGTGTGAATCGAATTCAAGACTAAGGTATTCTCCACCACGATCGGATCGTAGTGCCTTAATCCTTTTGTTCAATTGGTTCTCTACTTCGTTTTGAAATTCCTTGAATTTCTCAAATGCTTCACTCTTATGCTTCATTAAATAGATATACCCATATCTACTCAAGTCATCGGTGAAGTTTATAAAGTAGTCATAATTACCACGAGCGGTGATACTCATTGGTCCACATACATCGGTGTGTATGAGTCCCAATAGCTCACTAGCTCGTGTCCCTTTACCACTAAAAGGATTACGAGTCATTTTGCCAAGTAAGCAATATTCGCATGTATCATATGATTGATAATCAAATGGTGTAATCACATTAGTTGAAATTAATCTCTTGATGCGATTCTCGTTTATGTGACCTAATCGACAATGCCAAATGAACGCTTCACTTGGGTCACTTGATTTGAGTTTCTTTGATTGAATGTTATAGATATCATTAGTTGGATTTGAGGTCTCTAAAATGTAAATGCCATTGATAGAGGAAGCTTGGCCTATAACCAAGTCGTTCCTAGAAATAGTACAACGATTGTTCTTAATGACAAAACAAAAACCGTCCATGTCTAGCATGGCGATTGAAATAATGTTTTTAGAAAGTGTAGGCACATAAAAACAATTATGTAAATACAACTCAAATCCATTAGGCAAAGCTAAAACATAAGTTCCTTTGGATTCGGCCGCTACCCGAGCTCCATTTCCAAGGTGTAGATCTACATCTCCCTTGCTAAGCCTCTCCACATCTCTTAAACCCTGTAAATGATTACAAAGGTGAGAACCACAACCGGTATCTAGTACCCATGTCGTAGTGGAAGTATAATTTATATCAATAACATAAATTTCTTTAGGAATTTTACCTTTTGGAGTGATGATTCCTTCCCTTATATGTCGCAAATATACGGGACAATTCCTAAGCCAATGTCCCATGCCATAGCAATAATGGCACTCATCATTAACTTGCTTGAAGTTTTTGATTTTCTTTCCCTTCTTCTTGAACCTTTTGCCCTTGGAAGCAAGAACTTGATTGCTTGAGCTCCCACTAGTTTTGGCATCTTTATCTTCCAGAGACAAAGACCCTATAGATTGTATGAGGTAATCTTCCTGAGACGGACTCACACGAGGTCTAGTAGTAGTGGGTGGTTTAGAAGAGGTGATGAAGTTAAGGTTTCCATCCGAACCTATCCCAAAATGAAGTTCTCTAGTAGTGTCGAAATCATTGTTGGAGCAAATGTCGTCAAGAACATTGTGGTAAGACTCAATAGTTATTGGTGCGGTAGCATTTGAAGGATTCATTGTAATGAACTACAAGTATGGAGGAAAAGGAAATATTAACATTTGTCTTTTTAAATCATACTTGCAAAATTTGACAAGATATGAACATTTAAATAGTGACCTCTACCCAACTATTGTAAATGATTCCAAGACCCAAATTCATATAAACTTAGGCACGGGGTAGCCGATGAAACCTTTATCAATATAACTCGGTGGATTAACCTTTTAATCGATTCTACTTTTAGAACTCTTGGTCGATAAAATTACTCTAATATCTATAGCCCAAAACACATCAACAAGGGCACGGGGTAGCCGATGAAACCCTTATCAATTACTTTTGTTGAGTTCAATCCAAATTTCGAATAAATGTGTCCATTATCCAAAACCATATTAACTTAGGCACGGGGTAGCCAATGAAACCCTCATCAACATGAATTCGGTGGATAGACATTTATCACCCACTTCCCCTACGTAACAAGGTTTGTACCCCGGGGTAGCCGAGTGCACTCCCTCGCGAAATAGGTTTTCATGGTTTCTACTATTTGGTAAGGCTATGTCTCAATTGATTGTTTTAGCGAGAGGTTATGTCAGTTTATTATCTATCACGTTTTAAGTGAACTAAAGCGGTGAACTACGATAATTCGAATTGACACGGTCGATTAACTCGATAAAGAAAATGCATGTTTTAGTTATGGCGATTTAGCGATGCATGTGACATAAAAATAAATAAATCCTAGTATGGCCTTTCCTAAAATAGCAAAACTATTTAACTATTACATATTCGGAAACCAACTCCATTGGTCCCTTGAACTTCGGTTGTAGCACGCATCTCGAGGTAACACCGTCTTTATGTATCGCCATTCTTGAAGAAATCCGTCTTTGGGAACTCCGGAATGAATAAAATTACATAACAAATTACATAATTTCCTATTATACATTTGTAACTAAAATAAAATAAATCTATTAAATTACAAAACGGTGATACGAGATCACAATAAAATTACAACCGAATCGATATTCCCATACATTTCGGGAAATACCGATTAAAATCTAAGGCCATACTAAGTAAAATTACATAATTCAAAATTACATAAATTAAAATTATGACAATCATAAAGAAAATGCAGCATTATAATATGTATGAACATGCTCAATTTTATGCTAAATCGCCTTTAATTAGCCAATATCGTATATTACTCGGTTTTTACGGATTTGCGTGATTTCAACATTTTTTAATCACAAAAATTACATAAATTCATATTTATGCATAAGTTAATTACCCTAACCTCTTAGGACTCAAAATTTAGTCTTCACTAATAATTTGACCATAATTAACTCATATTTATAAAATTGTTCATTAATGGACTAAAAATTACAAAAATAAGCTATAAACTTCAAATAAATCACAAAATTTCAAATAAATTCAAAACTTGAAATTTAAACTCATGAACATTCTGGAAAAATACCATGACACTCATAATGTTCAAAACCTTAGGTCAAAAATTTCGAAATTTTTCCGGAAAACAATGTTGCGGTTTATCGGTTTTTAATAAAATAATCATAAAACATGAGAAAAAATTTATTCATCAACTTTTCAATTTTAGATCTGAAAAAGATAATAAAATGCAACATGTGACGTTTTTCCTTAGTCATTGATTATGTTTTATTAATTTTTCACTAATAATGTCACTATTTATGCTATTTTTCTTCAAAAATCCATAAATCATGCAAAAAGACTTCACTATAGCCCATTATTTTACACACATCTTGTAAAATTGCATGTGATAACATATTAATTTTCTATGACCAGATTCGAAATTTAACTCATATTAACCTATTTTTCACCCAAATCCGAATTTAATAATGAAAAATCCATTTTTCGAGCATAACAAGTCCAAAAATTATGAAAATTTACAGGTTATCTCAAAATAATATATGCGACAACATATCCAAAAATCACTGGAAAATTGGAAGTATAGCTAATTTTAGACCGAAAATGACATTTTTACTCATAAAATCATATTTAAATGTCATTATGGTATAATATGAACAATAAAAATCCGTAAATTTAACCAAAATATCCTAAAATATTTAGGACCAGAAATTTTAACATGCATGAATTAATTTCGTGATATATCATAATAACACAAATTTTAAAAGTTTTATATGTTACTCTTTATAACTCGGAAAAACTTTTAACCGATTTGCATGCAAACATCCGTGGCTCATGATACCGATTGAAGGAAAAGTAGATCTATATACTTACATATTAATATATATGTTATAAATTAATTTGTCATAAAATTAATAAAGGTCTTATGCATGCAAACTAATTAGCAAAATAAAGAAGAAATTATCCTTACATTGTAATTTCGGTTCTTATGGGCACAAAAGAGATCTCCTTCTCTTTTGTTCTTGAGCTTTCCTTTTGGATGAACAAAGACCCAAGTGTAGGATCTCTTCCAAGGAATTATACCCAAGGCTTACTCTTAATTAAAATTAATATTATAGGTACTATATAATATTAATTCTTGTAGAAAAATGACCCAAAAATATTTTGGGTTTTGCTCTCAAAACCGGTTGAGAGAGAGGAGAATGGAAGGTGATTTTCTCTTTCTAAAATCTTTATTTTTGATAAGTTAGAATGAATGAATGATAATCACACTTATGCATGTAGTGTATTACCAAAATAAGACAAAAATCCTTTTGCCTTTTCCATGGTGAAACCGGGTAGGAGGGAAGAAAGGGGGAAGAGAAAGACCCAATGCATGCTCTTGTTTGCCTTCACAATGCAAACTAGGGTTGCATGGCTAGGCTATAATATGAATGATTGTGTTTTCCACTTATTTAAACAACACAATTTCTAGCCTAATTCCCTCTTAATTTCGGTACACTCATAATATGGGATCCATATTATTTTTGTCAATTTTGACTTATGTCACATGTCATATGTTACATAAATTTGTTGTGCATTTTTAACATATTAAAAATCAACGTATTATTAAAAATACGTCACATACAAAAATCGACTTAGTAATTCACAATTACTTGTACCAAAATATTTTACCATTTATAAATCACAATAAATTGTATTTATAATAATTCTTTCAATTTTAATTGTTTCTTTAAACAATAATTTCATCCGAGTAATGATACAATTCAATTACTCAGACCGTATCTCATTTAATCACATTTCAATGTGATACGTAAATTTTACTTCCAAAATCGTCCGTCAATTTTTCAAGTAATTTAATTAACTCGTAACATTATACGATTAATTAAATGATCAATTAAGAGTGTTGCCCTATAGGTATGACCTAGGGGGTCAACTGATCACCACCGTCGCACGACAGTAATGTCAAACTCTAGTCAGCCAATCATTACCGATATATGTTGACCAGTTGACAGTAAAAAATACTTCCCAATTGTATTCTTTAAAATGAGATTTTAATAATGATATTTAAATCATGTGATCGCACTATTGTTGAGGACACATTTCCCAACAATTCCTTCGTCGTCTAACGCGGTTGTACCTCCTCCACTAAGAAGGATGAGTCGAGTAATTCGCCATCCCGATCGATATGTGGGACTTATCGAGGAAGATGGAACACTCGATGTGTTACTTATAGAAAGTGACGAGCCCGCCACCTACAAGGCCGCAATCTCTAGTCCAAATTCCTCCTTATGGCTTGAAGCCATGAAGTTCGAAATGGATTCTATGCATGAAAACCAAGTTTGGGACTTGGTAGATTTGCCTAAAGGGGCAAGACCTCTTCAATGGAAATGGATATTCAAAATCAAAAATGGCATAGAAAGACATGATGATGTCTACAAAGCTAGGCTAGTGGCAAAAGGATTTACCCAAGTCCAAGGTCTCCATTATGATGAGACCTTCGCACCCATAGCCATGCTAAGATCCATACGGATTTTGTTAGCAATCACCGCATTTCATGATTATGAAATATGTCAAATGGATGTCAAAACCGCTTTTCTAAATGGGCATTTAGAAGAGGAGGTGTACATGATACAACCCGAAGGTTTTGTTGATTCTAAAAATACTAACAAAGTGTGCAAGCTTAAGAGATCCATTTATGGTCTTAAGCAAGCATCTAGAAGTTGGAATCATCGATTTAATCATGTGATAAAAGAGAATGGTTTCACTCGAAGTGTTGAGGAACCTTGTTTATACATGAAATTTAGTGGGAGCAATGTTGTGTTCCTAATCTTGTATGTCGATGACATACTACTCATTGGAAATGATATTCCGATGTTGTCTTCTGTTAAGAAGTGGTTAGGTAACCACTTCCAAATGAAGGATTTAGGAGAAGCACAACGCATATTAGGTATCCGGATCCATAGAGATAGATCCAAGAGGATATTGGCACTAAGTCAAGAGTCTTATGTTGATAAGATTCTTCAACGGTTCAGCATGGACAAATCCAAAAGGGGATTGGTACCTATGGTAACCGGGATGATATTGAACAAGACTCAATCTCCCTTCGAACCCCATGATGTTGAACGCATGAAGACGATCCCTTATGCTTCCGCTGTTGGATCAATCATGTATGCCATGATATGCACACGTCCTGATGTCTCGTATGCTTTAAGCATGACGAGTAGATATCATGGAAATCCAGGTGAGAGTCACTGGATTGCCGTCAAGAACATCCTTAAGTACTTGAGAAGGACTAAGGATTCTATCTTAGTGTTTGGAGGAGACACCGAACTCCGTGTTAATGGTTACACGGACTCAAGTTTTCAAACAGATAGAGATGACATGAAATCACTAGCTGGTTTCGTTTTCATGCTCAATGGTGGTACCGTAAGCTGGAGAATCTTCAAGGAAGCTGTAACCGCGGATTCTACAACGGAGGCTGAGTACATTACAGCATCACAAGCTGCTAAGGAAGCTGTTTGGATCAGGCAATTCACAGAAGGTCTAAGAGTAGTACCTACCGCCAATGATCCCATCACTCTCTATTGTGATAATAATGGGACGATCTTCCAAGCTAAGGAGCCGAAGTCTAGTAATAGATCTAGACATGTACTTATAAAATATCATGTAATAAGAGATTTCATTGAAAGAAAGGAAATTGCGATTTGTAAGGTAGGGACGGATGACAACATAGCCGATCCGCTCACCAAGCCTTTATCGCAGGCTAAACATGATGGACATATGGCATGCATGGGACTTAAACGTGTACCAAATCTATGTTAGATTTTGAAATGAAATAAAAGTGTTGTTTTTGTTCATGTTCATAATCACATTTGTCTTTTATCCTTAATTTATACATTGTTACATCCAAACGGGTTGTAGTGACAATTGAACCCCGTTAAAGTGAACACGGATTAACATAGTATTTGCCCATAGTCACTTGTATGAGGTGACGTCTCGAAGTGACTAGAGTGTGATGCGATTGATGGCAAGTTCAAGTGCCATAGAGTCATGTGAAATGACTAGTCGATCACATAGGCAGACTGTTAGGAACATTTTGTCGGGCCTTATGACCGCTTATAGAGTTCTGGCAAATTTATATAGCCTGGTCGTGGCGAGAGCTACTATAGTATTCAAATGAGTCGATTCTTTTTACTAAAGACTATTCGCCTAAGATGGCACAGTTTCAGATTAACTTTGATTTGTGTTACTACGACCTTCGTAAATGGGGTCAAATGGGCATATTTTGTGTTATGATGGTTGTGGCTAGTCGAAGGAAATGAGTGCGATATGAATTGTCCACCCCTAGTCAGGGTTATAAAAATATCTCAGGGCCACTTGAGGAGTAATGAACTGGAAATGCGTGGCCTCCCTCGGATTGTATCCATGGTGGATTAATCCGGTCAATCAGTTATTCTCCAGATCAAGGAAACCACTCTCGATATGATCACTTGCAAGTACGACCTGAAAGACACCTTGCATTGAGTGGGAGATAATAATCGGACAAGAGAATTGGTGACGCCCACTTGTCGAGGACAAGTGGGAGATTGTTGGAATATGTGTCCTCCGACAATAATGCGATCACAGCTGTTGATCATGATGATCACATGTTTAAGTCTCATTTTAAAAGAATACAATTGGGAAGTATTTTTACTGTCAACTGGTGTAACACGCCTATTTATTTAGGAGCCTTTAGCAAGACATTCCCAATAAATAGGACTGTTACCATCTCGGTTGCCCAAGGTAAATGATACAAATTAAAACAAACCAAAGTACTTTAATAACTTTAACTGAAATAATGGTTTTATTACATTGCCAACCGATTAAATTTAAACCTTAACATTACAATATACTACGCAGCGGAAATTACATAAATAAAGTTGTATAAGTCAACTAAGTGATCTAGACAACAATTATGGTCCAAGTCGTGCTCACGTCCCAATGCTCTCAAGTCAGCTAATCTCTAGTACCTGTCAAATTTGCTCCCCATTATGGTTCATCACAGGTGATCACGAATACACAGTCAACCACGAGGTTGAGTAGGGACTAAGCAAACAACGGTATTAACGACATAAATATAGACAATAGTGTTAATATAACAGTAAATAAACCAGCTTAGTAATAAAATTCACATGTTATGCTAGCACCCATAACATTTATCTATCCACAACATACCCATTCACATCCACTCCACCAAACTCCGTCTTAACGCTTCCTCAGCTCCGAATGTGCACATCTCCCTAGTAGTGAGCCTACTAGAGAAGAGATTCTGAGGGGCAGCCAGTGATCAACTGACGCCACAAGGACTAGCGGTTGCTCAGACCGGTCCCTTCAAATAATAACCAAGGACTAGCGGTATATCGGTCCCTTCAAATAATAACCAAGGACTAGCTGTATATCGGTCCCTTCAATAAATAACTCACAAGGACTAGCAGTTTGGTCCCTTCCATCACAGTGCGACAATCACCACTACTCATAAACAACCCAACTCCATGTTCTCAATTGCACATCCGTAATCACAATCGCAATATATAAACAACCACATATATGAACAATTAACAAACAGATAAATATAAGTTGAGTAGGATAATCCCTACCTGAGACAGTTGCGAATCCAATAAGCCAAGTACAAGTAACAACGGTCCCTTACGAATCCAAATCTACAATATAATAAATCACATAAATAAATAACTAACTAACTAGCTCCTTTATCATCACGTCTTAATCTTACTAGAGTATAAAGCAATCACTTTATTTATTTAGATATCAGACCTCCTTATCTACCAGCACATAAACAATGTATGTACAATTCTCGATTATATAAAAAAAATTGCAGCCTTCTATACTAATACTCCCTACCATACAATAGCATGAATTAAAACTAAATTTGACTTTATATCCATTACATGGCACTATACTCAGCCACGCCCGACACTTATAATTCACACGCAAAACCCGACCATCCCACGCACACTCAACTGCCAGCAACCACGTAACTCGACGCCCATGAAGACCATTATCAATCCCCACGACCTTACCTAGCGACCAGCTCCAACATCGCTACACTTCAATTACCTCAGCCTGAATAAAAAAACAAAACAGAGGACTACGGCATCGCCGCGACGGCAACGAAACAGCCCGGGACCATTATCTTACCGCTACCCATTAAGAAACTAAGTTGTGGTACAAATTTTATATGATAACTCGATTCCTATGAGGATAATGGGCTTGGCGAAACTATGCCGAAACCGACTTAAAACAGAGACCCTACTGCTACTATCCAGCCCGTCATATGACATTAAAACGACCCCAACTTGTAATTAAGAACATCCTCAAGTGCACTCTCAACAATACACTAACAAAGAACAGCGAAGTACCTATAACCCGACTCCCAAATCGAGCCCAAAACAAGAGTATACGACCTGCAATCTCACGCCCCCAGATGACCTTAATCTACGCTCAAATATCCGCTAACCGAACCCTCTTACCACCACGATCAATTATGGTAACCCGTCATCATACCCGACACTAAATCTCAACTATAAACAATCGAAAAACAATTGCTACATTAAAAGGACGAATGCTTGCTTACCTTGTTAGGTTTAGGAACCCGGACGATGGGCGCGGTGATGAACAGATGACTATGCTTAGAAGACGACGATGATGGTACAAAGGACTCTGTTGCCGGAACTCAATACACGCTCTCGCTCTACTTTTCTCTCTTTTTCTATTCTTTTACGGTTTCCTAGTTTGTGATACAAGGGTTATGTTTTGTAGTATATTTGATTACTTTGTTAGTCGAATACTGCTTATGGTTTGGGGTTTCCTTTTTTTTTTTCCAAAAAGGATACGGAAACATGGGGCTTAAAAGATGGTCTTAATTAGCTAATAGCCCGATAAAATAATAAGATATAATATACTATAATATTCTATAATTATTATCAATGTACTCCACCTTTATTTTATTAAAACGTTTGCTAAAATAATTATTAAATTTAAAAGTACAGGGTATTACAGTCTTCTCCTCTTAAAAGAAACTTCGTCCTCGAAGTTAACGAAGTTCGGGCATATTACTGAAGTCACGCAAAACGACATGTCACTTATACCCACATGCCATAACACTTATATTAATCAACTCAAAATAAACAATAACTATGATTTAATCATTTAAAGTATCATAACATCACATCATTTAAAGAAACATAACCACGAACTTTCCGTATTATCACATTCTACCCCCCTAAAAAAAAACTTCGTCCCGAAGTTTCCTAGCCAATACTTTATTAAAAAAAAATACTTATTAGTTTCACCATCACCCAATACACTATCAATCTCCTAAGTTTAACTTACTAGTCTATCTGAATGTCAACTTATCATTCCACTAATTACCTTTCTCTCCATTTCCTTGCACCGTACTAGCTGCTCCAATTGTCTTTCCTCTGTTGCTTTGGTTACCACCATTACCTTGCCTCTGATATGAGCCTCTGCCATACCCTCTATTGTTAATGTAGCTCCGTTGATCACTCCACTGACCCGAATTTCTATAGCTCCCATGATTACCCCCTCCATCTCCATTCCTTGGAGTACTCCTACATTCATATGCTCTATGCCCCATCCGGTTACATGCATAACATTTTACTAACTTTCCCTCACAATCCTTACCCGGATGATTACTACCACACACCCTACAATTATACACCCTAACTTCCGAACCACGGTTCCAACCACTACCATGTCGCGCTCCACCGCCATTCCCAAATCCTCTTGGTGAGCTAGTTCGAGATTTATTACTACCTCCCTTCTTGTTACCGCTCCCACTCCCTTCACCAGTACTCTCACTCTTCCTTTTCTCCCCCTTCTCCTTCTTCTCCTCCTTCAGCATATCAGCAATTCTCTCTGCATGTCCAGCTCTTTGATACACATCATCCATGGTACTTAGCTGACTAGCTGCAAGCCTCTTCTTAATAATGGTTGTTAATCCCTTTTCAAATGTGAGTGCCAACATCTCATCACTAAAATTTAAATCAGCTACATATTCTGACAATTCCATAAACCTGTTATAATAAGTCTTTACTGTCATCTCCTCAGTCATCTTGAAAGAATCAAATTCAGCTCTCATCTTACTCCTAATATGTTCTGGTACAAAAACAGCTCTCATATTCTCCTTGAAACCCCTCCAAGTGATAAAAGGTTCATCACTCTCCCTCCAAGCTTCCCTTATACTCTCCTTACTATGATTCCACCACAAACCTGCTTTTCCCCTCAAATAATAAGCAGCTTGATCCACTTGCAATTCCGCAGGACAACCCAGTAACTCAAAAAGGTTATCGAACTCTCTATGCCAATCCCCAAGTAAAGATGGTTCACCTAATCCGTCATATTTCGTCAGGTTGTGTCTTGCAATATTAGCACTCATCTTTGTTGGATCCTGAACTGAATCCTTAGCCTTTAATGCCGCAGTCAAAGCCTCATTCATAGATATCAAACGGTCAATCTCCTCTTGGGACATGGTAGAGGGTGTAGGTGTAGATCTCTTTGGAGGCATGGTTCTATAAAAGTAAAACAAGACAACATAAGTTTCTATCCGAGTAAAGATGGCTCAATATTTTTAAATATTCTATACTTACAAAACAAAGTTTGGTCAACTCTGTCCTTTCTCACCCTCCTTAGGTCCTCCTAACATCACTCTCACCTCCCAATTATTATAGGTTAAAAATTGATAAAACATTTATTTTAAACTTTTAGTAAAACTCGCGTTTTTCGGAAATCAAAGTCAAGCTGTAACTTTCAAAAATCACCATTAAATAATCGTTACATTCTACATTGAGTTTTTATACTTTCCAGAAAATATAAAGAGTTTTCAAACCATGAGAAAAAGAATTAAGCCCAAATCTCGAATAATCATTTTATAAAGATTTTTACAATTCAGTGGGTCGAAACAAAAACCGATCAGCAATTTGTCAAAAACTAAAGTCAACTTGTAAAAATCACTATTAATTGTCATAAATTTACCTTGCAACGTGCCTTATCAATTTAGAAACATATTTGATTCTTTTAAACAGTGGAGTTAGAATCAAGCAAAATTATTAAGTAGGTATTAAATGATAAATTTTACAAAATTGTTTGTCGAAAACATAACTGCACAGGAACATTCTGACCACTGTCCACTAAATTATTTATTTCTCCCAAACCATACAACTTTTAAACATGAAACTAACGGCATTGGTAAGCTAACTCACTGGGTTATCACTCATAAATATTTCAACCATGTATGATGAACGGAGGTCAAATGGTAACTAAATCTAATAGAGGTAAAATCTGACGGAATAAAGTTCAGCTCTAGGTTCCTTCCTACTAGGTCACAAGCCCTTATTAACACCCTTCTACTCCTATATCAACACAACTTGGTCCATAAAATTTTACACACGACTAGTATATACTCTAAAGCATTCATATCACAAGCTTAATCATTTCATAATAAATTTTAAATAACATGGCTTTGGGATTCACACAACCGCATATCACTAGACATGATTCTACTATCACACAACGTTCAACCATATAATCAATATCAATTTATAATTACTTTCATGCTCATGATCAAAACAGCTCAACATCAACTCCTCATTTCATCCATTCCACACCCCTTAAAATCAAGGTTACGTCCCGTAAACTTAGTCATCAATGAAAACAATATTCAAACAAGGCAACCAAAACTCCTACGACAAAATAAACAATATTCATTTTAAATTACCCCACTCTGTAATATCTCTCAAGGGAACCGGTTCAAAACTGAAAGGGCCAGAAGTTTGGTGTGAGGGGGCCCCTAACTCATCCCAATCTTTAAGTGGGCTCCTAACAGTTTCTACCCGGGTTCATTTTATTAGACACGTCCTATGTTCATTATTATGTTCATTGGTTAGGCCTGAGGATCGTTTTGCTCTGATACCACTTTGTAACACCCCTATTTATTTAGGAGCCTTTAGCAAGACATTCCCAATAAATAGGACTGTTACCATCTCGGTTGCCCGAGGTAAATGATACAAATTAAAACAAACCAAAGTACTTTAATAACTTTAACTGAAATAATGGTTTTATTACATTGCCAACCGATTAAATTTAAACCTTAACATTACAATATACTACGCAGCGGAAATTACATAAATAAAGTTGTATAAGTCAACTAAGTGATCTAGACAACAATTATGGTCCAAGTCGTGCTCACGTCCCAATGCTCCCAAGTCAGCTAATCTCTAGTACCTGTCAAATCTGCTCCCCATTATGGTTCATCACAGGTGTTCACGAATACACAGTCAACCACAAGGTTGAGTAGGGACTAAGCAAACAACGGTATTAATGACATAAATATTGACAATAGTGTTAATATAACAGTAAATAAACCAGCTTACTAATAAAATTCACATGTTATGCTAGCACCCATAACATTTATCCATCCACAACATACCCATTCACATCCACTCCACCAAACTCCATCTTAACGCTTCCTCAGCTCCGAATGTGCACATCTCCCTAGTAGTGAGCCTACTAGAGAAGAGATTCTGAGGGGCGGCCAGTGATCAACTGACGCCACAAGGACTAGCGATTGCTTAGACCGGTCCCTTCAAATAATAACCAAGGACTAGCGGTATATCGGTCCCTTCAAATAATAACCAAGGACTAGCTGTATATCGGTCCCTTCAATAAATAACTCACAAGGACTAGCAGTTTGGTCCCTTCCGTCACAGTGCGACAATCACCACTACTCATAAGCAACCCAACTCCATGTTCTCAATTGCATATCCGTAATCACAATTGCAATATATAAACAACCACATATATGAACAATTAACAAACAGATAAATATAAGTTGAGTAGGATAATCCCTACCTGAGACAGTCGCGAATCCAATAAGCCAAGTACAAGTAACAACAGTCCCTTACGAATCCAAATCTACAAATAATAAATCACATAAATAAATAACTAACTACCTAGCTCCTTTATCATCACATCTTAATCTTACTAGAGTATAAAGCAATCACTTTATTTATTTAGATATCAGACCTCCTTATCTACCAGCACATAAACAATGTATGTACAATTCTCGATTATATAAAAAAAAATTGCAGCCTTCTATACTAATACTCCCTACCATACAATAGCATGAATTAAAACTAAATTTGACTTTATATCCATTACATGGCACTATACTCAGCCACGCCCGACACTTATAATTCACACGCAAAACCCGACCATCCCACGCACACTCAACTGCCAGCAACCACGTAACTCGACGCCCATGAAGACCATTATGTATCCCCACGACCTTACCTAGCGACCAGCTCCAATATCGCTACACTTCAATTACCTCAGCCTGAATACAAAAACAAAACAGAGGACTACGGCATCGCCGCGACGGCAACGAAACAGCCCGAGACCATTATCTTTCCGCTACCCATTAAGAAACTAAGTTGTGGTACAAATTTTATATGATAACTCGATTCCAATGAGGATAATGGGCTTGGCGAAACTATGCCGAAACCGACTTAAAACAGAGACCCTACTGCTACTATCCAGCCCGTCATATGACATTAAAACGACCCCAACTTGTAATTAAGAACATCCTCAAGTGCACTCTCAACAATACACTAACAAAGAACAGCGAAGTACCTATAACCCGACTCCCAAATCGAGCCCAAAACAAGAGTATACGGCCTACAATCTCACGCCCCCAGATGACCTTAATCTACGCGCAAATATCCGCTAACCGAACCCTCTTACCACCACGATCAATTATGGTAACCCGTCATCATACCCGACACTAAATCTCAACTATAAACAATCGAAAAACAATTGCTACATTAAAAGGACGAATGCTTGCTTACCTTGTTAGGTTTAGGAACCCGGACGATGGGCGGGGTGATGAACAGATGACTATGCTTAGAAGACGATGATGATGGTACAAAGGACTCTGTTGCCGGAACTCAATACACGCTCTCGCTCTACTTTTCTCTCTTTTTCTATTCTTTTACGGTTTCCTAGTTTGTGATACAAGGGTTATGTTTTGTAGTATATTTGATTACTTTGTTAGTCGAATACTGCTTATGGTTTGGGGTTTCCTTTTTTTTTTTCCAAAAAGGATACGGAAACATGGGGCTTAAAAGATGGTCTTAATTAGGTAATAGCCCGATAAAATAATAAGATATAATATACTATAATATTCTATAATTATTATCAATGTACTCCACCTTTATTTTATTAAAACGTTTGCTAAAATAATTATTAAATTTAAAAGTACAGGGTATTACAACTGGTCCACACATATCGGTAATGATTGGCTGACTAGAGTTTGACATTACTGTCGTGCGACGGTGGTGATCAGTTGATCCCCTAGGTCATACCTAAAGGATATTACTCTTAATTGATCATTTAATTGATCGTATAACGTTACGAATTAATTAAATTACTTGAAAATTGACGGACGATTTTGGAAGTAAAATTTACGTATCTCATTATAATCTGATTAAATAACATACGGTCTAAGTAATCGAATTGTTTCATTACTCAGATGAAATTATTGTTTAAGTAAACAATTGAAATTGAATGAATTATTATAAATACAAGTTATTGTGATTTATACTTGGTAAAATATTTTGGTACATGTAATTATGAATTACTAGGTCGATTTTTGTATATAACGTATTTTTATTAATACGTTGATTTTTAATATGTTAAAAATACATAATAAATTTATGTGACATGTGACATATGACAAATTGACATTTTGACAAAGATAAAATGGAGTCCATTTTATCCTCTTGACCGAAATATTGGAGAGGATTAGGAAAATATTAGGTTAATTGTATTAGTGGTAAACATAATCATGTTTACCTAATACTAGACTTGCATGCCTACTTGTTCTTGTGAAGGCAACCATGAGCATGCATTGGCTCCCTTGTTCCTCCTCTCCCACCCGGTTTTGGGAAGAAAACCATTGTGGTTTTTCTTCTTATTTTTGCCTAATATTCACTATTATACTCACTTGTGATTATTATTCATTCACCCATAAAAATAATTTTTTAGAAAGATAAAAATTTCCTCTATTCTTCCTCTCTCTCAACCGGTTTTGATAGAGAAATCAAATAATTTTTGGGTCAATTTTTATACAAAATTAGTATTATTCTAGTAATAATAATATTAGTTTTATTAAGAGTATATCTTGGGTATAATTCCTTGGGAGGGATTCTCATCTTGAATCCTTGTTCATCCATTAAGGAAAGCTCAAGAACAAGAGAGTAGGAGAACTCTCTTGTGCCCTTTGATCCGAAAATCATATGTAAGGATGAATAATTCTTCTTTATTTTGTTTTATTGTTTGCATGCATAAGATCACTATTTAATTTTATGAGTAAATTAACAAAAACATATATGAATATGTTAGTATATAGATCTACTTTTCCTTCAGATATTTCTATAAATTCCAATATCGACCACGAGAAGCACCTTTGGTGATTAGGTCGGAAGTACTACAAGAGCGACCCTCTCGTGGTCGAGATAATAAGAAAAATGACAAAAATGACAAAGGCAAAGGGAAGATGGAAGATTTAGAATACGCCTTTGTACTTTTTTACCAATTATTATTTATTATTTATTGTTGTAATAAATGCGGGATTTTTTAGAATCCTCGCTTAGCACTTAAAATTTAATATCGTTTCAGCATTCGTTTATTATTATTATTCGTTGTATTACTATTTATTGAATAAAACAATAGATTAGTTAAGAAACTTTAAAATATTCCTTTTATTTTTTCATTTGAATTCCAAGTTAAAACTTCTCCTTATATTTGCACAAATGAGATGTTTAAATAAATTTAATTGTATCCCTATAATTGAATTGCCTAATATTCACCGTTAAAATGAAATTAAACCAATCACATAGTTCAAAAATATGTGCAAAGAAATAAATGTTCAATGCAAGACCTATATAATGAACTTAGGAATTTAAGCAAGGTGTTTTACTTACTCCTAAAATGCAATTTAATTATTTTTGACGTTAACAAGGATGGTAGGCATGTTAACATGCAAGAGCAAAATTTAACAGTGAAGGGGTGGCGTAGGGCCATGCGGAGCGTGTCGTAAGAAACTTCAAGCTACGTCCCTTGATGCGCGTTTTGAGTCGGGATTTTTAGGATAATACTTTTTATGTTTGTCTAGGTTAGTCGGATTTGAAAATTCATTCCCATTTAAGTCTCTTATTCTAACCGCGGCTTCCAATAGGATAGACTTGACAAGGTAAGGTCCCGCCCAATAAGGCTTAAACTTTCCACTTGGATCGACTGGTAAGAGTGCTCGAATTGATTTAAGAACTAGGTCTCGTTCCCTAATATTCTTAGGTTTGACCTTCTTGTTAAAAGCTCTTCTAATTCAAGTTTGGTACTTTTGAACACCGTGTAAAGAACATAATTTGCATTCATCTAAGAGGATGAGTACTTCATATCTTTTTACCTATTCCATTCGGCCTCGAGAATTTAACTTTCAAGTAGAATGCGTAGAGATGGTAACTCTAGCTCTACTGGTTGTATGACCTTCATTGAGTATATCAAGTAGAAAGGAGTAGTGATGTGACTCGTATTTACACACATTTAGTCCCTTAACTAGCCTCGTTTTTATGCTTTATAGCATGCATTAGGGTCGTTTATTATCTTTAGCTTCCTATTATGCATATTCTATGAGGTTTTATGCCCTTGGCAGGAGAGGACTGCTAGCCTTGCTTATACGGAGCAAAACAGAGCTAAATTGATCACATCTAACAACCAAGCAACAAAGAGGAGACTAATACTAAAGGCCTAAGTCAATAAAACAAGTAAATGGGCAATGATGAAGGAGCCCCACGACTCCCCAAAGATCCCCACGACATAAGGGGCAGCCAAATGAAAGAAAGAGCAAAACTGCCATTCAGGACGGGCGTCCCAGAGCCAGGACGGGCATCCCAATGAGAAGGACGGGTGTCCCCAAATCAGGACGAGCGTCCCAAAGAGCAGGATGAGCGTCCATCCGAGGAGGTCGTGCATCCCATGCCAGGACTTGCAAGGCGTTGGACTTCATTTAAGAGGCTTAATCGTCATTTAAGCCCTTAGTTAACTTAATACTTGTACTTAGTATAAATACTACATTGTAATAGGAGATTAGTCCTAAGTTATTTTAGATTAAATCAAGTTATTTACTAGATTAAACATCAAATTAACTTAATTACTACTTTAATCCTTCCTTAATTATTGTTTAAGAATTCATAAATCTAGTTGGGTAATTGAACATTATTTGGGTTTATTGGAGAATTGACAACTCTTCATCATCAATCAAGTTTTCTTCTATTATTCTGTGCTTTCTATTTAAGCATCCTAAGTTGGTACAATTTCTTTACTCTTTACATAATCCTTGTTTATTGCGTTACTCTTCCATCATGTTTACACTTGATAAGATAATTGAAACCATTGTTAACATATTTTCCATGATAATGAGTGAGTAGTTCCCTAACTAGGATTAGTGGTGTAACACCTCGGACCAAACCGGGTCGGGAGCGGTTACTTATGATAGCTCACCAGGCTATGTACATAGCCCACAGATCAACACAGGCCCTTTATAGTGCATTTTGTCCTCACTCATGCGCATCCAGGAAACCTTTCCAGAAGGTCACCCATCCTAAGACTACTCCCAGCCAAGCACGCTTAACTTTGTAGTTCTTTCGCATGGATGGCCATAAAAGAAAGTGCACTTTGTTGATATGAGAAGTACATTTAATCCCTTTAAGAACTAGTTATTTAAGCCTATCACCGGACCTCTGCAATTAATGTGGGGTGTTACAAGTGGGGGATTAGGGGAGTTAATCATGGGGTATATCTATATTTAATAAGTTTATATGAATGCTTGCTTGTTGTAGTTTCAACTTATGCAAATGTTATGCTTGATGAAATGCTTGATTGACAACCTAGCATGATTCTTTTATCCTTTCAACAAGACTTGTAAGATATAAACTAACTCAAGGCTTGTTAGACCAAGCATATAGTTGAATAGGGAGAATTAAGTCGATGTAGGTGTTTTAAAGTTGTGAATGACTCGGCTCCGGGACCCAAAACTCCCTAGGAATTGTAATATATAAACTAACTCATTTCTATTACAACAATAAACTGCTTGCATCTATTAAACTTATTTATGTGATCTCATCATGATTCCCCTATGAACCCATTACAATGCTTTAATCAATTGCTTACAAACTCTACTTGCTTAATTTACTTTGCTTTCATTTATTTACTTTGCCTTTGTTAAGTAGTTTAGATTGCAAATCTCAACCTCAACCCAAATTGTGACGCTAAAGACATAACTAATTACAACCGATAAATCAATACAATAACCGTCCCTTTGGATCAGACCCTTACTTACAGCTCTACTAAGAGTAGTTTGTAGAGAATATAACTTTTTTTAGATTGAGAGCATAGACGACACACAAAGTCTCCCCATCAAAATGGCGCCATTGCCGGGGTAGTGTTCAATTGAATTGTTATCATTTGTTGTTTTTAGTTGTGTCTTTCTTAACCTTAGGGAATTCAAACTCCTCAAGGTAGTTTTAATTGTTTTCTAGTTGTTTGATTTTTGCATGTGTAGGAGATCACAAGGCGGTCTTTTGCCTATTGATCCCGAAATTGAGGGAACTTTGACAAATATTAGAAGAACCCTTAGAGGTACTTTAACAATTTTGGGTATTGGAGAACTAGTGGACATTGGTATCATCCAAACGGATAGTCTTGATTTTACCAACCTTTTTGCAAGACAAGAAGAGGATAACCCAATTCAAAAACAACCACAAAATCAACCTACAATGCCTAAATTTTCATCTCATTCCGTACTAACCGAGGAGAACCTACCTAATGGTACTCCAAAACAACCCCACTTGACCGGTAATTTCATTGCCAAATCCGCATTCATATAACTAGTCGAACGAAGTCAATTTGGAGGGATGCGTAGTGAGGATCCCCATCAACACATGGTGATTTTTTATGATTATTGTGACGCAATTTCCAAAATAGGGGTAACTCAAGATTAAATTCGATGGGTATTGTTTCCTTTTTCCTTGATCGGAACCGCAAAGCAATGGTTGAATAGCCTAGAAAAGGCCACACTTGGAATTGAATCAAGGAAGAAGTTAGCACTTGCCTTTTACAAGAAGTTTTACCCTCCGGAGAAACCCAACATGTTAAGTGCCCAAATCACCTGATTCAAGCAAAGAGATGAAGAGTCTCTATATGAGGCATGGGAAAGATTCAAAGATACAAGTCCCTCTTGTCCTCATCATGGGTTAAGCAAATGGTTTCTAGTTCAACAATTTTGGAATGGGTTGTATGAAGATGCAAGGAATGTACTCAACATGGGTTATAATGGAAGATTCACCGAGGTATATGACAATAAAACATGAGCAAAGATAGAGGAGATGGCGGTTCACAACTATTAATATAGTAGGCCAAGAAAAGCTACTAGGGAGGGAGGCATGAAATTGACTCCGTCACACAACTGAGTGCCGATTTTGGTGCCTAACTATGCTCCCATATTGACACAATGAACTTGAAATTTGACAAGGCCATAACCAAAATGAATGAAGCCTCTCAATCACCCAAGCAACACCAACAAGTCAATGCCATGGTGTCAACATTTTCTATTCCAAATAAAGTATGTGAGAATTGTGAAACTTTGGGACATGATCAACAAGAGTGTAGGGGCACAAATGAGCAAGTTAATGCCTTCCAAGCATACAATAATGGCACCAAGTACTCCAACTTTTATAATGAAAACACCAAATTCCACCGAAACTTCTCACATGAAAGGCAAAATGTTCAAAATATGTAACCAACATACACCCCACCTCCAATGAGAAATCCTACTCAAAAACTCTTATTCAACTAAAACCAAGGATTGCAAAATCAACCCTCGTACAGTCAATCCAATGACCAAGATTTTGAAGTTCAAAAAGCGATCCTTAAAATCCAAAAGAGCCAACAAGACTTCTTTGCTCAAATGCAAAGAAATAGCCAAGCCAAAGACACTACCACCAACAATATGTAAGATTCATTTATCTCTTATTAGACACTTCTAATAACTATATATTTTAGTTTAGTCATAAACTAACCTAGATCTTATGCATGCATAACAAAATGATACAAAGTAAGAAGAAATCGATTAATCTTACACTGAGGGCCGAAATGGTTTATCCTGATTGGTCTCCTACCAAGTTAGTCTTCTTAAAGAAAAATACAAATGCCCATGAAAACTCTAGATCCAATGATGGGATCTACTCCTTAAGGATTGTACCAAAGAAATCACTCTTAATACAAGTACTAATCTTGTTACTAGAAAATAGTATATGAGTCCCTAAAATATAACTATTATTATTGTATTACTACTACTAGTAATGATATAATAATATTTGAGATTTTGTGAGTTTTCTTCTTAAGTTTCCCAACCACAAGTAGAGAGAATGTGAAAAATTATAAATATAATTTATAAGAATGAATAATGAATTAAGGATAGAAAACTTCTCTTCCTTTTGCATGGGGTGGCCGGGTAGACCAAGGGAAGGGTGCCCAATACTTTTGCAAGTTTGTTCTTCTCAAGATGTAGGTCATCATTATGCCTTCCACTAATTAAAAGAACAAAGCACAATGATCTCCTTATCCTCCCATTTACACGGCACACGTAGGCCTAATATGGTCCATTTTAAGTTTGTCAAATGTCTAATTTGTGTAGTGTGACATATTGGACATGTTACTAGACATGTTATTTTAATAATGCATTTTTAACTTATTAAAAATCATTATATAAACAAAATAAATCACATACAAAAGTTAACTAGTAATTCAAAATTACAATTACTTAAAATGGGTCATAGAATTATAAATCACAACAATTTGTATTTATAATAAACCATTCATTCTTATAATAATTGTTTCATAAACAATAAATAAAACCTAAGCAATGAAACAATTTAATTACTTAGTAAGAATCTTATTTAATCGAACTACAATAAGATACGTATTCTCACTCACAAAATCATTCGTTCAATTTTAAGGAATTAATTACCTTGTATCGTCATACGATTAATAAATTAATCAATTAAGAGTGTTACCCTAGAGGTATGGCCTTAAAGGATCAACTGATCACCACCGTGACACGACAGTAATGTCAAACTCTAGTCAGCCAATCATTACTGATTAATGTGGATCAGTTGACAATGAAATAGTTTTCCCTCAGCATTCTTAATATGAGATTTAAACATGTGATCCCATTATTGTCGAGGACACATATTCCAACAATCTACCACATGTCCGCGACAAGTGTGCGTCACCAATCCTCTTGTCCCATTACTATCTCCCACTCAATGCAAAGTGTCTTGCAGGTCGTACTTGCATTTGATCATATCATGAGTGGTTTCCTCGATCTGGAGAATAACTGTCTGACCGGAATCATCTACCATAATAAATTTTAGAACAAACGATGTGATAAATTAAGTGACTTGGGTTGCAAACCAAGTCACCAATATAAAAAATACAACCATTATTTAAGGAAACAACCAAATTTCCAAGTCGAACGTGAAAATAAAGATAAAGCAAAATAAAGCCAAGCTTCCATCGATCTAGCACCATGGGTGGCTACATCTAGTTTCCCTCAAGATGATCTAGGCTTGCTTTTCTTTGCCCGTGTCCTTGCTTGAATGCCCTAATTACAATAAAAAAGGTAATTAACAGAACTTGTATCGAAATAGCAAAGTTGAGATCGAACATAAAAGATATGGATAGTTATTTACCTACTGGAATGACCTTTCCAGCCTTTATATCGCCAAGATACTTTGGACAATTTCTCTTCCAATGCCCACCACCATTACAATAGTGGCATTTGTCCCCGGACGGGGCACCCTTCTTGGGCTTAGAGGAGCTAGCTTCACAAGCCTTTCCTTTGTTCTTGTAGGGAGTTTGCTTCTTTCCCTATTGCCACCTTTCTTAAAATTCCCTCTGCTCTTATGATTAATGTTTAGCACATCCTTGGTGGTTCTAACACTTAGCCCCATGTCCCTCTCGGCTTGCCCACGCATTTTGTGCAATTCATCGAGAGAAACATTACAGTTTTGCATATTAAAATTCACCCTGAATTGAACATATGGCTTAACCTTGTTCAAAGAATGAAGAATTCGGTAAGTGATGAGTTCCTCGGGAATTTCTACCTTTTGCATTTTTAAAGTCTCAACATTCTCCATCAACTTGAGCACATGAGGGCTAACTTTTTGGCCCTCCTTGATGTTGAGATCAAAGAATGCGGATGCCGCTTCATATTGAATGATCCTCAGAGCTTGTGAAAACATGGTCACAAGCTTCGTATAGATCTCATAGGCGGTGCTAATCTTTATAGCACTCCTTTGGAGTTCGGCCTCCATAGATAAGATCAACACATTTTTGATCGCAGCTGAATCCTTTTGGTAAGTCTCATAGACTTGCCTAGCGGCGGGGGTAGACCTAGCGTTAGGTGCGGCGGGAGAGGCCTCGGTAAGGTAACGAAGCTTGTCGTCACCTCCGCGGCCAAGCGAAGTTGAGCGTCCCAATCGGCGAATTTGGAGCCATTCTTTTCTAATTTACAACGATCCATGAAGGATCGGAGCCATGAAATATTGGTGAGAGTGTTCAAGCTAGTGGTTGCGGATGAAATTGGAGTTGCCATTGCAATTGAGAAAACAATTTCGACTACAAAATAGGAACTAAAGGAATTAATAAACATCTATCGTTTTCATAATACTTGTAAACATTTTAAACAAGTTTTAAGCATTTATATAGTGACCTCTACCCAACTATTATAAATGATCCCGAGATCCAAATTCTTATCAATTCGGGCACGGTGAGCCGATTCATCCCTTATCAATATAACTCGGTGAATTAACTCTTTAGTCGATTCTACTTGTAGAACTCTCGGTCGATAAAATTACATTAATATTTATCTTTAGCCCGGAACAAATGCGACTACGGCCACGAATACTTCCGTTGAGCTCAATCCAAATTTTGATGTAATGACATTTTACTACCCACTTACCCAACGTAACAAGTTTAGCATCCCGGTGAGCCGAGCCTACTTCCTTATGAAATTGGGACTCATGGTTCTACTATTTGGTAAGGCTAATTGTCAATTATTGTTTAGTGAGAGGTCATGTCAATTTATTATCTATCTTGTTTTAAGTGAACTAAAGCGGTGAACTACGATAATCTTAATTGACACGGTCGATGACTCGATAAAATAATATGCATGTGTAGTTATGACGATTTGGCTATGCATGCAAACATATAAAACAAATACAAAGCAAAAACGATAAAATCCTAGTATGGCCTTCCTAATTAGTAAATCAAATAAACTATTTACAAATCCGGAAACCAACTCCTTTGCTCCCTTGAACTTTATTTGGCACGCACTCCAAGGCAACAACGTCTCTGTTGGACCGCCTTCTCGAATGGCACCGTCTTCAAGGAACTCCGGAATAAATAAATTACATTGCTTTTCTACTTTATACATTATAAAAAGAAAAACCAAAATAAAATAAAATAAAAGTGATACAAGATCACAATAATTACAACCAAATCGATATCCCCATTCATTTCGGGAAATACGAGTAAAAAAAAACTAAGGCCATACTAAGTACAAATTACATAATTCAAAATTATATAAAACAAAATATGACAATCATAATAAAAATGCAGCAGTAATATATGTATGAAACATGCCATGTGATGTGCCAAATCGCCCTATTTAAGTTAATATCGTATATTTGGTCCGATTTTATGGATAATTTGTGACTATTAACTTATTAAAATCACACAATGTTACATAAATCAAATCTATGTCCAAGTTAATTACCCCAACCTTCTTAGGACTCAAAAATTTAGTCTTCACTAAACATTTGCCAATAATTCAACTTGATATTTTATTATTGCTCTTTAAACACTATTATTCATAATAATAAGGAAATAATTCCCAATAATGTCATAAAAATTCGAAAATTTCCAAATCATAATTTTGTATATTCTGGAAAATTCCCAACATTCCAAGATTTTAATAAAAATTTCCCTTAGATTATTTTAATATATTTCACAAATAAATCTTATAAA
Source organism: Silene latifolia (assembly GCF_048544455.1). Taxonomy (NCBI): domain Eukaryota; kingdom Viridiplantae; phylum Streptophyta; class Magnoliopsida; order Caryophyllales; family Caryophyllaceae; genus Silene; species Silene latifolia. The sequence goes on from NC_133534.1 coordinate 121,428,670, forward strand.
ACATAATTTTAACCCTTTAATTCCAAATTAATCATAAAATTATGAAATAAATCAAAATCATAATTTTAAACATTCTAATAAGTTTATAGAACCTGGAAATGACAAATTTGTAAGTCCTAAAATCGAATTTTTATATTAATGACTATTAAAGTTGCTATTTATCAATTTATATCCCATAAAAATTAATAACCATTCAAATCATACGAAATTTAACATGAAACTTTTGATATGATATTCATATCATATATACAACATTGGGAAAAAAATTTCATGCCATAAAATTCATTTTAGCTATTTTTGCTAAAATACTCACTATTTATGTGATTTTTAGATCTAAAAATCATAAATCACGCAAAATAAAACCATTTCATCTCAAAATTTACATACAATGTATAAATATTGCATGTGACAACATACTAAAATTTCATGGGCATTAACAAAGTCTAACCATTTTTAACCAAAATACCTCCATTTAATCAATTTTTATCATGTAAAAATCATAAAACATGCAATATAAAACCATTTTATACGAAATTTTATATACAATGTGTAAACTATGCATGTGAGGCCGTGTAAAAATTTCAAGGTTAGAATCATAGTCCAACGAATTTTATCATTTTAAGTGACATTTTATTCAACAAAATGTAATAAAAATACTAAAAATCATATTAAAGAGCAATAAAATACCATAAATCATCAAAATGACCTAAAATCAATTTAGGACCAGAATGTTATTCATGCAAAAATTTCGTGGCCTTTATCATCATAAATCACAAAATACAAGTTTTACATGTTAACATTTTAACTCGGAAAAACTTAACCGATTATGCATGCAACAATTCTTGCTCTGATACCAATTGTAAGATTCTTTAATCGCTTATTAGACACTTCTAATAACTATATATTTTAGTTTAGTCATAAACTAATCTAGATCTTATGCATGCATAACAAAATGATACAAAGTAAGATGAAATCAATTAATCTTACATTGAAGGCCGAAATGCTTTATACTAATTGGTCTCCTACCAAGTTAGTCTTTTAAAGAAAAATTCCAATGCCCAAGAAAACCCTAGATCCAATGATGGGATCTACTCCTTAAGGATTGTACCAAGGTAATCACTCTTATTACAAGTACTAATTTTGTTACTAGAAATTAGTATATGAGTCCTTCAAATATAACTATTATTATTGTATTACTACTACTAGTAATGATATAATAATATTTGATATTTTGTGAGTTTTCTTCTTAAGTTTCCCAACCACAATTAGAGAGAATGTGAAAAATTATCAATATAATTTATAAGAATGAGTAATGAATTAAGGAGAGAAAACTTCTCCTCCTTTTGCATGGGGTGGCCGGGTAGACCAAAGGAAGGGTGCCCAATGCTTTTGCAAGTTTGTTCTTCTCAAGATGTAGGCATGCAAGCCTATGATTAGTAGGTCATCATTTTGCCTTCCACTAATTAAAAGAACAAAGCACAACTATCTCCTTATCCTCCCATTTACACGGCACACTTAGGCTTAATATGGTCCATTTTAAGTTTGTCAAATGTATAATTTGTGTAGTGTGACATATTGGACATGTTACTAGACATGTTGTTTTAATAATGCATTTTTAACTTATTAAAAATTATTATATAAACAAAATAAATCACATACAAAAATTAACTAGTAATTCACAATTACAATTACTTAAAATGGGTCATAGAATTATAAATCACAAAAACTTTTATTTATAATAAACCATTCATTCTTATAATAATTATTTCAAACAATAAATAAAATCTAAGCAATGAAACAATTTAATTACTTAGCACGAATCTTATTTAATAGAACTACAATAAGATACGTATTCTCACTCACAAAATCATTCGTTCAATTTTAAGGAATTAATTAACTTGTATCGTCGATCATACAATTAATTAATTAATTAATTAATCAATTAAGAGTGTTACTCTAGAGGTATGACCTTAAGGGATCAACTGATCACTACCGTCACACGACAGTAATGTCAAACTCTAGTCAGCCAATCATTACCGATTAATGTGGATCAGTTGACAATGAAATATTTATCCCTCAGCATTCTTAATATGAGATTTAAACATGTGATCGCATTATTGTCGAGGACACATATTCCAACACAATATCCTTGCTCATACCAAGATGTTGGAAACAAAAATGACCCAATTGGCCTCTTCAAGTTCCCAATGGCAAAAAGGACGATTACCTCCTCAAGGTAATCCTCCTACAAGACATAAAACCATCAATGCCATTTACTTGAGGAGTGGTACGCGATATGAGGGACCTAAGGAGACAATTGAAGAGGATGTTATTGATGAAACCGTCACGCCAAGATATTTAATTGAACCATTGAGGAGAAATGCTAGGGTAGTGGAACCAACTACCATTGAGGAGAAATCGAAGTCGCCAAGCCAAGACCAAGCTTGATGAGCAACTTGGGAAGTTCATGGAGATTTTTAAGAACCTAGAGGTTTCCATCCCATTTACGGAGTTGATCAACCATGTACCGGCCTATGCGAAATACATGAAAGATATCCGTGCCAAGAAGAAGTCTATTAGGAAGTTGGAAACTATCGTATTCACAAAGATAAGAAGTGCAATACATCAAGGAAATTCCCCACCTAAGCTTAAATATCCGGGAAGCTTCTCCATTTCATGTACCATCGGTGACAACACAATCCACAAAAGCACTATGTGATCTAGGTGCAAGTGTGAGTGTCATTCCGTACTCGGTATGTGAAAGGCTAGGGGTGGGAGTACTCAAGTGAACTAATAAGACTTTATAAATGGCGGACCGAACAACAAAGAAACCTGTAACAACCCGATTTATGAAGGAGCCTTTAGCAAGACATTCCCTAATAAACCGGACTGTTACCATCTCGGTTTCCCGAGGTAGTGAATAACAAATTAAACTCCAAGGAAAAATATATAATTACTTTAACTTAATTATTACAAAACCTCTTTTACATCAAATTACAAGGAACTAACATAAATGAAAGTGAAAGTCTTCTAAATGATGATCTAGCTACTAAGTCTTCTGATCCAGTGTCTCACGCCCATCAAGCTCCCAGCCTATCTCATAAACCCTGTCAAGCCTGCTCCCAATATTTGGATCGTCACGGTGTTCACGAATACATGGGGTCAACCACGAGGTTGAGTAGGGAATACAATGAAACAACAAAATATGATATGCATGCTCCTCCGTCACCTCCATCTCCATCTCAACTCATATCTCATAACCCGGAACACCCAGCCATACCGATCCCCGGTAGACTATATATCGATCGTAGCCGATCCGCCATTTCGCTTGTTGAGGACACCAGGGCAAGTCTGCGAGAACCCGCCTTTGGGCCTTATCACAACATCATCTTCACCACACCACATGACCACAACATCCTCCATCTCCAATTCATATGAATGCTCAAAAGAAATTAATGCAACACAATATATATATCTTTGAACTGATCAATCATAAAATCATGCCGGTTACCAAATGTTGTGATAACATACTCAATACGATCAATTCAGTCAATCACCTTCCAGTATATGAATCATAACGTAAATCAACAGCCACGAAGCAAGTCAACGTTCATAGTTTGGTCATACGAAACACAAACAAGTCAACACAATTCAACATCAACGATAATAAGTCAAGTGTATTTCCCTACCTTTTCGCAATCCAAGCACACACAAACAATCACTTATGATCCTTCACTTATCCATCACCTACATAACATAATTATGTATAATTACCATCTACTCAGTCAATTAATCATGCACATAACCTAGACTCATCATAACTTAATAGGAATATCAATTTAAAGAACAAACACGACTTTTCCTGATTTTCCTGCTCATGGCAGACTCGGTATAAAATGAATAACTATTTCCAGAAAATTCGAATTGATGCAAGGCCAATTGAATTGGAACCCCATGAGTCTTAGCTACAATTTATATCTAACGTGTTTTTCTCAAATTCCAAACTTATCAAGGGTTTTCAGACTAATTTACAAAAACTGACAGAAACCGTCGCATAAAAAGTATTGATTCATAAAACGAGTTTGACAAATGATTCTTAAGTAAAACCAACGCCTAACTCATCTAAACTCTTTAAATTAAATATATAAAAAAGACCCAGCACCAATTCAATATCTAAATTATGTTTTAAAAGTAATCTTTCAGCCTCTACTGATTTGCGGACTTTTTAGATAGACGTTCACAAATAATTTCTTCAGGACAAACTACACGGTGAAATGCTACCAATTTTCACAGGCATAAACTAGGCTTGGAATAAACATGAGTCTCTTCTTTAACTTTTTGCATCCCACGGCTTTAAGACAGGTAAAACACTCAAATAACACAGACCAACGAATCTGTAAATTGTTGTAACTATTCCATTCATTTATCTCATACAATTTATAATCAAAAACCCCCAAACCAATTCTAGGGTTACGAAAATTATCCCAATACTACTATAATTATGCTAATAATTGAATAAAGAGGTAATAGGATAGTCTACTTACGAAATAGGATGAGAATAGGCTGAGAAATCGCCTCGCAATTCCTCACGCGGCTCCCTTCACACACGGCTCCCTCTTCTCTCTTTTCTCTCTTTTCTCATGGTTAAAATGAATATGGTGATAGGGAGATTAGGGTTTGGTTAGATGGGTTATACATATAGGATAGGTGCTATTATGACGATACGGGCCTAGCCTAGTTAGATTAATTTAAACCCGAGTCACATAATTACCCGAGTCACAAATACACTACACGACCCAGCTGGTAACTCGGCCTAATATAATATCATATTAAAATACCGGGTATTACAGTCTACCCTCCTTAAAGAAACTTCGTCCCGAAGTTTAACCATAACAGAAACACATCATGTAACACTCCAACATAACCCACACAACGCATAACCAATATAGCCAAACTGAGAAATCACACATGAAAGTATAAAGATTTTACAATCCTACCCTCCTTAAACATGGTTACGTCCCCGTAACCTTCATTATTATAACAAAAGTTCTCAAACTACTGCTAACAACTGAAAGAGGATAAAAGATTTACAACTCACGTTCAAGTTAACTAATCCATACTAAAGACAATCAATATACAAGCTCTCTCAAGGAAGCTAGAGTTACTGCTGCTACAGCACATCGCCACGGATCGGAGCAAAAGCCACGTTGAATAACTTAAGACATTTCAGTATTAATCTAAACACTCTTCATATCAATCAATACATGCAATAACATTCACAGGATCTGCTTGTCAATCTAATTTATACATTACTACTCAGGTTACAAAGATGAAGATGCTTAGGTGCTCACATATGGTTCATGTCAAATAGCATATTTTCCAAGAAATATTGGTCGAATGACGAATGACGAATGCACATTGATTGGCAAATTTTACAAGCTTATTGGTCGAGTCAGTCAAGCGAGTAAACAGCGATATTGGAAAGTTAACATACAATACTATCATACATAAAATTTCATTCTTGGTGTTAAATATATTTAAACTGCACCCAACACCATGACATAAAAGATTAAATGTATTTAACTACACCAATTTTACAAATATTCATTACATATCATGCTAATATCAACATACCATGTTAACACACAACTCACTTAAATCACCACATTACATTTCCCGTTTTGACATTCGTAACTAACCACAACCCACTAATTCACTACATGAACGAACAACATGACTAAATTAACCCACTATTTGTGACTCCGTTCTAGCTTCATTCCCCCGGACTAGCAAATATCATGAAACCATACAACCAGATAATCGGCTGGAAATCTCATTCGAATTTATACTCACACGAAAAAATTTAACTTCATTTTCAAAACTTTTACTTTCATCTTTGGACGGTGAATAACTTTCTTAACATAAATCTTATAACAGAGCCGTCCATAGAATCCATTTAACTCAAAATCAGATAAACTTAACTCAATTCCTTCAAACAATACGAGCTTAGGTGTCGACTCATATTTCGTAATTTACGAGTTCATCTTATTCATTTGGTCCTATCTTTACTAATGAACGACTATTACCTCAACATCGGGATTTTAGTTGCACTTCTTTACTCAGTTATATTCACGGCTAACACGACTACAGCATTTAATCGGAGACCTTTTAGATAGTACACATTCCCTGGTGACGTCTCATCAAAGCATACGATTCGTACCATGATGTAAAGCAAGTAACTACAAATTAACCGTGTTCAATCAAAATTTTACCTCTTTATTACAGATCTATTTATCACGGGTTGCATGGTCACACAAAAGTATAAGTACCAACTCAATCACATGTTAAATTTTAAAACGATTTATCACGTCATAAGAACTAGACAAGAGTGTAACCATATAGTCAATATAAGAAGATTATTAGTTTAGATCGGAGGCACATTATAAAATTCCTAGTTAAACTCCTTACGGAACCATCGATTGTGCGTCATGAGTAATTAACTTAATAATGTAGAAGTCAAACAACTGAAATTACAATTGAGTATTAATGGTTATATGATTCACAATAACAACAAAATTACTTCCATATCACACATATGTTTAACATTTTAGCAACCATACCATTCAATTGTATCCATCAACTCAGTATAATTCATTTTCAGCAAAATAAAAGATATCGCATAAACAACTTAAACATGTACATATACCATCATATAACTTGTAAAACATTATCTATGACAAAAGATTAGCAAGGTGAACAAGTTCTCTGGATTGCACGGTTTGAACAAATAGGCAACTCGCGGCTCAATTAAACGTAACTATAACGACTATCATTTAAACATACGCATAACATGTGAATCATCAAAGGGTTATCTCATTATAATTCATAGCGACGGTTCGAGAATATATTTCAAATATCGTAACTATATCGTAGCTATATCAAACTATATTTCAAATATCGTGACAATTGCAACAATCACCTTAGCATTTCATGACAATACAACTATGAACATATCCAATAAGGAGCAACAACACTATTTTATTATCATATAATAAGTTTAGGTTCAACTGAAATAAATTAATGCAATGAAAGTAATAAGTATAACTATAGGCACACAGACTCACATAAAAGACATTAGAACTCAGATGACATCCTACATGTGTGAACATTTAGACATACTCATTACTACCATCCATGTGTAAACATTTAAACATAATTGTTATAAATATTCATGCGAGTATATTAGAACAATCAAGTTAACATTTAACGCCACCAACTTTACCAAGATATGACAATATAATTATATTTATATATATCCGACCACTATTCAAATATGATGAACACACCAGAGATATTATAACCTGCCAAGCATAAAATATGCAAACAACTGGACTCGTATAAAATATTTCACCCTCGATTAAGAATCAAATTAAGCTATTCAATTTCACTCATACTATCATGCCAACAATGTTATAAACTAAACTTTAATTTTTTTTTTATCACTAGTTAAGATACATAACCAATGAATATGTGTGCTACTATCATCATATAAGGACACTATAATTTCACATTAATAAGGCTCATGAAATAATCGAACAACTGCATGAAAACTCAACATAGCATTCACATTTTAAAATTTATGATTCACGTTGTAACTTCCAAAAACAATCATGAATAAATAACCGTTCAACGAAAATTTGAGTTATATTACTTTTTATAACATACAGAGAGTTAATAATTCGTGAGAAAAAGAATGAGGTCCAAAACTCAAGAATTCAATTTTTAAAGGATTTTACAACTCAGTTGGTCCAAACAAGTATGTGACAGCAATTGTCCGAAACTTGGGTCAGTTTGCAAAACTTACCATTTAATATAGAGACATCAAGAATTTTCGTGGCTTATCAATTTGAAAACATATGCGAATCTTCTGATCGATGGAGTTGGAATTATGCAAAAATTATTAATACAATTTAAATGAGGATTTTTACAAAATCGTTGGTCGAAACATCACTGCACAGGAGCTTCCTGACCACAGCCCACTAAAATATTTATTACTCCTAATCCGTATATCCTATAAGCATGAAACCAACGCCAAATAAATACTAACGAGGCTATCTCTCATAAAATTTTCATCCATAGGCAATAAACAGAAAACAAATGGCAGTAAGGTCAATTAAAGAGTAAAATCAAACAAAACGAGTTTCAGCACTAGGTCATTCTTTACTATGTTACAAGCTCTTATGAACATACTATGTATACTAACCCATCCCAACTTAAATCTCACACTTTGTACTTACCTAAACATCTATCCCATAGAATCCCTTCGCATCTCGATCTACTCCTTACATCTAAATCACGATTGCTATGACTAGAAACAAGCAATTCAATAGTGTTTCTGATTACTATCACAATACTATACTAGCATGGCTTCGGGATCACATAACCGCAAAACACTAGACATAATAGCACTATCAACACGTCATTCACATCCATCCAGATAAATATCATCAATTCGCAATTATTTTCACATTCACGATTACCACAATCCAACACTTCATTGATTATCAATCTGAACACGAAAATTTATTTCTCATCTCCACAACATCATATGATCACGTCATCATTCATACAAAATACTTACCGTAATGTTGTCCTGCAGAATGGTTAGAATATATAGGTCTCAAGGTATACATCAACTCGATTATATCCAAAGTTTTCCTTCTAACTACCCCATTCACTCAATTTTCTCTCGGGTTACCTGGTTCAAAACTGAGAGGGCAAACGAGCACGTATTAAGGGCGCCTTCTTAACCGTTTGTGAGCTCCTAACGAGTTTATTCCTGGGGTTCATTTTATTTAGACACATCCTACGTTCATTGGGTTTATTGGTTTAGGCCTGAGGATCGTTCGCTCTGATACCACTTTGTAACAACCCGATTTATGAAGGAGCCTTTAGCAAGACATTCCCTAATAAACCGGACTGTTACCATCTCGGTTTCCCGAGGTAGTGAATAACAAATTAAACTCCAAGGAAAAATATATAATTACTTTAACTTAATTATTACAAAACCTCTTTTACATCAAATTACAAGGAACTAACATAAATGAAAGTGAAAGTCTTCTAAATGATGATCTAGCTACTAAGTCTTCTGATCCAGTGTCTCACGCCCATCAAGCTCCCGTCCTATCTCATAAACCTGTCAAGCCTGCTCCCCAATATTTGGATCGTCACGGGTGTTCACGAATACGTGGTCAACCACGAGGTTGAGTAGGGAATACAATGAAACAACAAAATATGATATGCATGCTCCTCCGTCACCTCCATCTCCATCTCAACTCATATCTCATAACCGGAACACATGACCATACCGATCCCGGTAGACTATATATCGACCGTAGCCGATCCGCCACTCGCGTTGAGGACACCAGGGCAAGTCTGCAGAACCCGCCTTTGGGCCTTATCACAACATCATCTTCACCACACCACATGACCACAACATCCTCCATCTCCAATTCATATGAATGCTCAAAAGAAATTAATGCAACACAATATATATATCTTTGAACTGATCAATCATAAAATCATGCCGGTTACCAAATGTTGTGATAACATACTCAATACGATCAATTCAGTCAATCACCTTCCAGTATATGAATCATAACGTAAATCAACAGCCACGAAGCAAGTCAACGTTCACAGTTTGGTCATACGAAACACAAACAAGTCAACACAATTCAACATCAACGATAATAAGTCAAGTGTATTTCCCTACCTTTTCGCAATCCAAGCACACACAAACAATCACTTATGATCCTTCACTTATCCATCACCTACATAACATAATTATGTATAATTACCATCTACTCAGTCAATTAATCATGCACATAACCTAGACTCATCATAACTTAATAGGAATATCAATTTAAAGAACAAACACGACTTTTCCTGATTTTCCTGCTCATGGCAGACTCGGTATAAAATGAATAACTAATTCCAGAAAATTCGAATTGATGCAAGGCCAATTGAATTGGAACCCTATGAGTCTTAGCTACAATTTATATCTAACGTGTTTTTCTCAAATTCCAAACTTATCAAGGGTATTCAGACTGATTTCCAAAAACTGACAGAAACCGTCGCATAAAAAGTATTGATTCATAAAACGAGTTTGACAAATGATTCTTAAGTAAAACCAATGCCTAAATCATCTAAACTCTTTAAATTAAATATATGAAAAAGACCCAGCCCCAATTCAATATCTAAATTATGTTTTAAAAGTAATCTTTCAGCCTCTACTGATTTGCGGACTTTTTAGATAGACGTTCACAAATAATTTCTTCAGGAAAAACTACACAGTGAAATGCTACCAATTTTCACAGGCATAAACTAGGCTTGGAATAAACATGAGTCTCTGCTTTAACTTTTTGCATCCCACGGCTTTAAGACAGGTAAAACACTCAAATAACACAGACCAACGAATCTGTAAATTGTTGTAACTATTCCATTCATTTATCTCATACAATTTATAATCAAAAACCCCCAAACCAATTCTAGGGTTACGAAAATTATCCCAATACTACTATAATTATGCTAATAATTGAATAAGGAGGTAATAGGATAGTCTACTTACGAAATAGGATGAGAATAGGCTGAGAAATCGCCTCGCAATTCCTCACGCGGCTCCCTTCACACACGGCTCCCTCTTCTCTCTTTTCTCTCTTTTCTCATGGTTAAAATGAATATGGTGATAGGGAGATTAGGGTTTGGTTAGATGGGTTATACATATAGGATAGGTGCTATTAAGACGATACGGGCCTAGCCTAGTTAGATTAATTAAAAACTCGAGTCACATAATTACCCGAGTCACAAATACACTACACGGCCCAGCTGGTAACTCGGCCTAATATAATATCATATTAAAATACCGGGTATTACAAAACCACTTGTTTTTTTTCGGTAAAATGTAAGTATATTACTGAAAAAATGTGACCATACATCAAATAGTCCAGTGGTCTAAAGACCCATCTCGGATCTAAAAGACTCATTCTATTCACGGCCCAAAACAAGCCTATACAACCTAACACTACTACTCACTACTTTCAGTCACACACCTATTGGACAACATTCACCAGAAGAATCGTCACTTTCCCCTTTAAGCTCAAATATCATCTCCTTCTTCAAATAATCCTGATTCCTCTGTCGTCATCTGGGTTCAATCAGGCGCAATTCCTCAATCCCTCCAGCCAATCTCTGTCTCGCACTCCCAGAATCTCCTTGGAGCTCAAGGTACGATATGTAACCTCTTTCACGATTTGCTTGCTCAATTTCATTGGATTAATTAGCGTCAGTTCATGTTTACATAAATTCTGTTGCTTCCAGATGCCATAGATGCATGCGTTAATGATGGCGTTGATGAAGTCGTTCCTTATTCCAGAACCCCTCAAACCTCTCCTCCAATCTGTGGTAGCATCAGCTGGGATACTTTCTCCAATCAATCCGCATACAAGATGAAGGACTCTTGAGCTATACACACAAGCAAAGAACATGTGCGGCGCCGTCTCAGTCTCAGAACCACATACCTCACAGGTATCATGGACACTTATCCCAAATTTACATAGCTTATCCTTAGTGTTTAGAGCTTTATGCATGTAAATCCAGGTAAGGAATCAATGTTTAGGGACTGTATATTTATTCCAGACGAAATTATGCCACTGAACTCTCTCCCCTTTATCCCTGATGGTATCATACCCTTTAGCAATAGTATATTCTCTTCCCTGATCGATGGCCCAGATGTGATTTTGGTAGGATTCTTGATAAATAGACTTGACATAGCATATCCTCCTCCATGACCAACTCGAGTTATTTGTAGGAGCATATTCAAGCCAGTTTCCCCCTTTTATGTACACGCCATTAACCCATTTGACCCATAATAGGTCAGGTTTGGATGCCAACCACCAGACCAATTTCCCAACAGCAACCTTATTACACTGAATAGCACAATTCAGACCAAGGCCACCTTCATTCTTAGGCCTACAAATTTTTCCCCAAGAGACAAGAGGAGATCTCATATAGTCAGCCCCTCCATCCCATAGGAAGTTCCTACAAATGTCCTCAATTATTTTGAACACTCTGGCAGGCAGAATGAAGATACTAGCCCAATAATTATGCAATGTCTTGAGAACTGACTGAACTAGGACCAATCTACCTGCATATGAGAGTTTTCTAGCCCCTAAATTTCTGAATCTCTGAACTATTTTATCAATGAGAGGCTTACAGTCCTTTGCATTAAGTCTAGTGGTTTTAATAGGAAGACCCGGATATTTGAAAGGTAATACCCCTTCTACCATCCCTGAAATTCTCAAAATGTCCTGTTTTAAATTCTCATTAACCCCAATGAAGTAGGCATTCGATTTGCCCTTGCTCATATGAAGTCCTGAGGTTTTAGAGAATGTTGCAAAGGATCTTAGGATTGTCATCATAGACATATCATCTCCCTTACAAAACATCAATAGATCATCTGCAAACATAAGATGAGTGAGCTTCATCTTCTTGCACAAAGAGTGATATTTAAACTCATTAGCACAGGTAGAATAAGTTAGAATCCTAGACAGGTACTCCATGCACACAGTGAATAGAAGGGGAGATAGAGGATCCCCCTGCCTCAACCCCCTTTCACCCTTAAAAAAGCCAAAGACATTGCCATTAAGGTTGAGTGAATAACTTGCTGTTGTTACACATTGCATGATCCATTCTTTGAATTGCTTTGGAAATTTTAAGGCACTGAGCATTTGATTAAAGAAGTCCCATTCCACTGCGTCATAAGCCTTTTGTATATCTATTTTAAAGAGACATCTTGGTGAGACAGCCTTCCTCTCATATAGCCTAATAATGTCTTGGCAAATGAGGATGTTTTCCATAATGCTCCTCCCTTGAATGAAACCCCCCTGATTCTGAGAAATCAGGTCTGGTAAGATTCTTGCCAACCTGCTACATAATATTTTGGAGATGCATTTATAAATGACATTGCAGCAGGTTATATGTCTATATTGAAGGACACTAGTGGGTCTATCTATTTTAGGAAAAAGAGTGACCAGAGTAGCATTGATCTGCTTAAGGATTAGTCCTGACTCAAAAAAATCCAAGATAGCTGCAGTAACATCATCACCCACTATATTCCAACTATCCTTAAAAAACTTGCTTGAAAACCCATCTGGACCAGGGGCCTTGTCGTCGGGAATCTGAAAAATCACCTCTTTGACCTCTTCTTTAGTGACTGTAGCCATAAGAATGTTCCTATGAAAATCAGTGCACACCTTTCCTTTCCTCACAATAGACTTCTTGACCTTGGAAGTAGGAGCTTTGGAACCTAGCAACATGGTGTAGTAGCTAAGGAATGCATTCTGGATGCCCTCTTGATCATTGTAAGTTCTGTTCTATTGATCATTGATTTGGCAGATAAAATTTTTGTTCCTTCTTGCCCTCAATACTCCATGAAAATATGCAGAGTTAGAATCACCATCCTTTAACCAATGAGCCTTGGCCTTCTGTTTAAGGTAATCCATTTTAGCAGAATACAGAACATTGAAAGTTTGATTGGCTTCATATTCCTGCTGAATGAGATCTTTGTCCCCTTGTTTAGCCATAATATGTTCTTGCAACTTCTTCAATCTGAGTTGAGCTATGTCAGCCTTATTCTCAATGTCAGAGAAATGAGCTTTGTTCAATTTTTTCAGATCAGGTTTTAAAAGTTTCAGCTTCTTAACTGCCTTGTACATTTTAGTGCCAGAGAATTCATTTTACCAGACCTGAGACACACAATCCTAAAAACCATCAGCTACACTCCACATATTAAAATATTTGAACGGCCGATGCTGATGTCCCCCAAGAGGACCTTTACTCACTAAGCATGGGTTATGGTCAAACTGACCTTCAGGTAAAAAATTAGCAATATAATCAGAGAACATGTCCATCCAGTCTTGATTCACCAACCATCTATCCAACCTACTATACACTCTTGTTTCTGGAGGCTGCTTGTTATTCCATGTGTAAAAGGCTCCAGTGGCAGCAATGTCCATGACTCCACACTCTTGTATACAATCATGAAACGGATCAGTCTAAGCCTCTTGGGGTATAGGAAGATGTGCCCGTAAGAATTAGAAAGTTTTTTTTATACTGGTGGACTTTGTTATTGTTGACATGGAGTAAGATTCCAATATACCGATCATTCTAGGAAGACCATTCCTACGCACCGCTAGAGCGGTGATTGATGTAAAGAACGGGATGCTCACACTTGAAGTTGGTGATGAAACAATCTCCTTTAATCTTGATAAGACTATAAGAGCTCCCAACTTGCATGAACCATGCTTTATGGTTGATAATTATTGTCGGGAAGGTGACAAGAAGAAAGTGGAATCCCCATTCAAAGGTCAAGTCAAAGGTACAAATCCTAACAATAAGGGCAAGGACACACCGCCCAATTGAAAGAAAGAAGTGGATGATATTGAAGTGGCTATATTCGGAGAGCATGGAATTTTTCATAACAAGAATGAGAGCTTGCAAAGCTCACCCATCATGATAAGTATCAATGAAGGCCTCATTGGTCATGACAACATAGAAGAAGAGTTGCTCTTGCCAACTCATAATCCTCTCAACATGGGGAAAGAAGCAAAGGAAGTATATGGTCTATGGGATGATGAGTTTGACGGATTGATTAATCCTTCCATTGGAAATGCTATTACCCTAGATAAAGGCTTTTTAGACCCTTGTCACCACAACAATGACTCGGGTTCCTACACTAATGGAAGCAACTATGTACCAAAATCTACACAAGACCTCTACCATGAAAATGAACAAGCCTTCGATTAGTTCAACACGGTGTTGAGCAACATCAACAATGCCCTTGCTTTGCCCCCTTGACATCTCTCAAAAGGAAGGAGAGTTTGGTGGAGTCCTCCCTAAACCACCATTTGTAAATATTCTAACCTCTTAACTTGCATTTCATTTAATTTGTACATTCCGTTATTTTTGCATTGCATCTTATATGCTTTGTTATGAGAATTTTGTGACATAAGAGCAAGTGAAGGAAGGTTTTTGAATGTGTTTGAAATGTGTAGTGTATGATGTTCAAGTGTGGGGAAGAAATTTTCTGGGCTAGCCAAGCCTATGGAACGCAACCTAATGACGGAAAAATAGAAAACGAAGGATCAAAGTAGCGGAAAAGGGTTCCCCACGAGTTGACATGAGCTCTTGGGGATTAGAGCAAAGAAAAAAAAGGACTGTACAGCGGTCCACTCGAGCTCGAAGCAGGATGAGCGTCCCAGAGCTTAGCCCGCTCATCCCCAAGTGAGGACGGGCGTCCCGAAAGAACAAGCAGAATTCCTGAAGCAGAATCCGCCCATCCCCATATCAGCTTGCATGTCCCCAGCTGTTGTAACACTTAAAACACGGGAATTCCTTCTTCAAATCCTCATTTCTATCTTCTTCATTCACAAACACAAACACATTTCCCTCACTACAACACTCAACCAAATCATCAAAAACCAACAATACTCGACCAAATTCATCAACAACAATTGCAAACTTGCTCAAATTCAATTCAAATCACTCCTTTGTCAACATTTAGACCTTCAAACATCAAAATCTTCCCAAAATCAATCAAAAATTTCTAGGGTTAGGACAAATTCGAAAACCCCTAAATTGATTGACAATTTGATTGAAGTTGGAATAAAGGAAGAACATTCAAGCATATCAAAGGTTTGTTGACATCAATTACAAGGTGGAATCATCATGGCAAGAACAAACAGAACACACTCAAGCATCAAAATCCATAAATCTATCAAAAAGACAAAAGGTTCTAGCATCCAAGGCTTTGGTGGTGGTGGAACAAGCTAGAGAGCAGGCTAGGGAGCCTATTGAGGCCATTGAGGAAGTTTCTACAACAATACCGGAGGTCGAATAACTCGTGGACTATCCGGATATAACTTTACTCTCTAATGAGCATAGAATTGCATTTGAATCCCTTGCCAAAAAGAAAGCCATTGCCACAAAGTTTGTTTGCTAAGATACTTTGGAAAAATTGGGAGTGCTTGATCAAACTAAGGCATTCTTCGAGTCTATAGGGTTATCTACCCTATTTGAGATGAATGAATTGACTTACCCCTCCTTTACTTTGGAATTCATTAGTTCTTTGAGGGAATATAAGATAGAGACTCGGAGATATGTTGAGTTTTGGCTTGAGAACGAAAGTAGGCGAATGATTAAGGATCGTTTAGGTAAGGTAATTGGACTTCGTGACCATTGGTATTTCTTCACGAAACCTCTCAAATTTGATGCCAAACCCCTATGGAAGGCAATTGCCGGAAAATAATTGACCACATTTAGGAAGTGAAATGCCTTGTATATCCACCATCTAGGTATTCGGTGTTGGCATAGGTCCATAAGCAAAACCTTGATCGCAAGAAAAGAAGCAAATGACATGACCGAACTTGACCTTGCCTACTTGGAGTCTAAAATGAGTGTCAATGGAAAGTCCAAGAATGATTACAACATTCTCCAATTGTTGTTGGAGTGGTGGATAGACATCAAAGAAGGAAAAAAAAAGACGACTTTTATTGTTAATGGTGGCTTGATAACAAAGTTGGCCAAACACTTTTTCCCGAGTTTCAATGAAAACAAAGCTTACAAACCGATTAAAGGTGGTAATCTCCTGGATATGAGCACATTGATTTACAAATTCCATTGGGTGAGACATGATAACTCCGCCCCGGGATATGAATGGACACTCAAGGGAGCCGACTCTATTGTCTTGCCACGGAAAATATGCCGCATTTCTTCTCACCGAAACAACTGTCTTATCCCTGTCTCCAAACTTGCCAAGACCATCATCAACAAGCAACAAAATCAAAATGAAGATACCTTCTCCATTGTTATACCACCTTATCCCTTTGCCTTTGAAGAATTCACAACCAATGACCCAAATGTTGTGGAATGCAATAATTATTTGACCAAGTTAAAGAAGCATGTCCATAGGGAGGCCTACAAGGATAAGGTGAATTCCTACTATGCCCAATATCCACCACTCTATCATCTTACTAGGCAAGGTCCTCTGGACCCTAAGAGTCCTTTGCCGGATTGGGTGGATAGAAAGGTATTCTTTCCTCAAGCTTCTCAAGATGAAGAAAGGGAAATCCGGGTTGCTAGGTGTGGGGAGCATGTTGATGATGAAGATGAGGAAGGTAATGAATCAACCCATGATGACATTGAGCAAAGTTCAAGTGAAGATGTTGATGGTGATGCCTCCGGTTCCTTTGAGGATGATGATGATAATGATGATATCACAATGAGTGATAGTTGATTGTTGAACAAGCATGAAGGAAGACGATGCAATTTAAGGGTTGATGGCTTCCATAAGCATCTCTACCAACCATTGTGAGTCTCCTACTCCTCCTTTTTCTTTGTTTTTATCTCATGATTACATAACTTGTATAACATGTAGTATAGAGCATTTAGAAAGTCATTTTTGTCTCTTTGATGGTTAAGAGTTTTTGAGTCCTAGCAACTTCAAAGGACTCACACCTCGACAACATTGAGGTGACTATATTTTTGCTCCCACCATAATGAATTCAAAATGACAAGTTACTTTTCATGCCTTGCATTCCATGCCTTACGAATAAACTTCCCAATTTTTGCACTAGAAATAATGTTTTGTTTGTTTTGGGGAATTTCATTCATAAGCAACCCGAGTTAATTCAAATTAGCTCTCCAACCTAATCGAAAGCATGCATCATATAACATAGTTTAGTTTGCATCATATGTAAATATTTATCATGTAGTATGCATTTAGTATAGAACTCACGCATTTCATATAGCTTCATGCATTTGCATGTGCATTTGCATATATTTTCTATCATTTTGTCCATTGAGGACAATATCCACACAAGAGTGGGGATTTGAAATTCTAACATCTAACCTTCTTTACAAAATAACAAAAAAATGATAAAAATAGAAATTTTTTGAAGATTCCAAAAACATGTTCTTTCTTTGTAGCATATAATTGTATATATTTTTTTTGTTTCTCACTCTTATCACATTGGTAGGACTACGCCACATTCAAAGCATAAGGGATAAAGAAGACCGTATGGTATGATCTTTCCAAGTCTCCTTCTTCCTTTCTTATATGTTCATGACAATGTGGCTACTTTTTGATGATGTGGTATGAACCTATGTGTTGTTAAGAGTTTACATTTACTTTATATGGCATATTAGTTGATAGAAGCATATACATTAGAGCTGTATATATGTTAGTTGCATCATGGCATATAGTTGCATAGTAGAAAAATTTGTGAAAATGCCTAGTTGAGAAGCTTGACAAGTGTATATAAGGCCCTTATAGATAATTACTCCTTGAGACTTTCTTTGCTAGAATACTCTCAAGACGCCCTAGGTTATGCCATACTAGTATCTATTGTCCCATGGTCTAAAGCCTAGTGGATATTCTTTTGTATTGAATTTATCCTTTTTAATTTTCCCCTTGTGGATGAATAAAAAGGATTATAATTTCTTGCAAAAAAAAAAAAAAAAAAAAAAAAAAATAATAATAATAATAATAATAATAATAATAATAATAACAATAATAATAATAACAATAATAATAAGAATAACAAAAATAAGAATAATAATAATAATAATAATAATAATAATAATAACAATAATAAATATAATAAAAATAATAACAATAATAACAATAATAATAATTATAATAATAATAATAATAATAATAATAATAATAATAATAATAATAATAATAATAATAATAATAATAACAATAATAATAATAACAATAATAACAATAACAATAACAATAACAATAACAATAACAATAACAATAACAATAACAATAACAATAACAATAACAATAACAATAACAATAACAATAACAATAATCATAATAATCATAATCATAATAATCATAATAATAACAATAATAATAATAATAATAATAATAATAATAATAATAATAATAATAATAATAATAATAATAATAATAATAATAATTGCCCGTTCAATGCTTATCACTACTTCATCTGGTTTCAAAGAAACAATGCCAGGATCAATGACTGGCTACCAAGACCTGAAGTTGTTGCTGTTAGTATATAGGAGAATATTAAGAGGAGGGTTAAAATGAAATGTAGGGCTGTTGTAGATCAGTCTGATCTCCTTTGGCTGCAAAATGTGGTTTTGGTTTGATATGCTTGTAGTAGGATTTGATTCTAGAACCTCATGTAATTATTTTTTGATATGATATATAATATACTCACATTACACCAAAAAAAAAAAAATTGCTCGCTAATTGATTATATGTGACCTATAACTATTTGGCGGACGTAGAAATTATTAATTATATTAATGACGAGTACTAGTTATAATAGTAATATTGTTATATATATATATATATATATATATATATATATATATATATATATATATATATATATATATATAGAAATAGAAATAGGATCATATGAGTTTGGTTTTTTTGGTGAGTTACCCCTACTTATTTAAACCGTTAGATGAAGTGAATCCAGCGGCCAACAATTTACGCGTGTTATTAACAGTAGCACTAACGTAATCAGTTTCTTTCTTCATTCATTTCATCATTTTATTTTCTCTATCTATTCTCTCTCCTTCTAAAATCTCTTTAACATGTGTAATGCCTTAAAAAAAAAAAAAACTCTTCGACAGTCACTTTGGCCATCACTGAGGCGATCACTCCGACAAAGATAATCAGCAGTGAGTTTTTTTCTTCATATTTGATTATTGATTTCAAATTCAAATTCATTTATTATATCGTAACCTAGGGTTTTCGTTTGATTTTGCTTTTAATTGTTCTTATCAAATTCCAGCTTCTCCAACGACGATGATACGCCAAATGCTTACCTAGTCTTGTTCAACTTTGCAGAATCGATCAAGTCTAATGCCTTTTGTTATTACTACACACACATTGGTACTACTTATTCATGTATTAGTATTGTGGTATTTTATCGTCTATTAGCTCAAAAGGTAGAGCATTGTGCTTGCACAAGGTGTGGGTTCGAATCCCATATAGACGAATAAACCTAAGTTATTGTATATTGTAGCACTAGTTATTGTATATTGTAGCGCCAATTATTTAATAGAGTAACACAAATTATTATATAGAATAATAGTAGTTATTGTATAGGGTAAGAGTAGTTATTTAATAGAGTAACACTAGTTATTGTATAGAGTAATCGTAGTTATTGTATAACGTAAGAGTAGTTATTTAATAGAGTAATAAAAGTTACTGTATAGAATAATGTAGTAGTTATTGTATAGAGTAAGAATAGTTGTTTAATAGGGTAACACTAGTTATTGTATAGAGTAGTAATAGTTATTGTATATAGTAATAATAGTTATTGTATAGAATAAGAGTAGTTATTTAATAGGGTAACACAAGTTATTAGTTGTTTAATAGGGTAACACTAGTTATTGTATAGAGTAGTAATAGTTATTGTATAGAGTAATAATAGTTATTGTATAGAATAAGAGTAGTTATTTAATAGGGTAACACAAGTTATTAGTTGTTTAATAGGGTAACACTAGTTATTGTATAGAGTAGTAAAAGTTATTGTATAGAGTAATAATAGTTATTGTATAGAATAAGAGTAGTTATTTAATAGGGTAACACAAGTTATTGTATAGAGTAAGAATTTGGCTACTATGCTTTGTAGGTTGTTTAAGGACAGTGGATGCCTTCATAGCTGAATTTAATTTTAGGAGACAAAGCAGCTGTTAGGGTGCAAACGCACCATGGAGAGCCTATGCATATGCGACTAGCACAATCGGAGTATCGTCTGCCTTTGGAAGTTTTGAACCTCCTCTATATATCCTCTGCGTGTCTGGACTAAGGGCTATAAATTGATGATCGATAAGAGGATAATTTAAAAAATATTTGATAATCAAACAAATGTCATCTGGTTCATACCTAAACCCATGTAGCTTTTCGATATTGTTGTGGGATGATTTGAAATTGATCATGACATTATTGAATGTAATAGAAGGAATCACAAAAAACTTGTGAGAATTAATGGCGTTTTTGCATACAGACAATAGAAGAAGAAACACAAGAGACTAATTAAATAAAGTGGTGATGAGAGAGAAAGATTAAATAAGAAAAGTGAGTGAATTAAGTTTCCGCCTATTTTTGTTGAATTTGAGTCGTGGATCTGGTAAGATCAGATGGTCCAAAAAATGCGGGGGTAACTCACGAAAAGTGACAAACTCACCGGATCTTGCCTATATATATATATATATATATATATATATATATATATATATATATATATATAAAAGAAAAAGGAAAGAAATTACCTAATTAATTGCTACCATCCAAGCACCGTACCTTACCATATATTGGAGACCCAAAACATCTCAAACCCTATTATTATTAATCAACTTCCACCCCAAGAGATTTGCCTCTCGGTGTCGTCCCAGAATCAATCTTTGTCAGCGTCGCTGCTCCTTCTCACCATAGTTAACCCGTCTCCTTCCTTCACACCATACACTTGTCATTCATCGTCTTTCTTGTACGCTAAAGGTAACTATTCTAGAATACATTTTATGTTATTATAGTTAATTCTTTGTTTGGTTGGTATAATGAGTGATAATTGGACACCAATAATATACAAAGGAAACGGTACATATTAACGTGTATAGAAAACGCAGCAGGGAGAGGATTACCCATGTGTGACGAGTGATGTTCAGGCCTCGGATTACTATTTTCTTGGGGTCGGGTTGGAGTGGTGTTACGGTGGGTTGTTAGGGTGAGGTTGAGTTGTATTTAGGGTGTCCCTTGAGGTAGTTTAAGAGGGGTTAATGGTGTGTCAAGGACTGAACGAGAGAAGTAGTACATACTCTGTTTTGTACGATTTAGGCGGAGCTTGCTGAGTCCATGTGTCTAGTTATGTGTATAGTTGCTACACGAAATTTATAACGTGAATTAGTTCAGTTGTGGGGAATGCAATGGCAACGGTTTCGAACTATTTTGTTGTTGTGTCGACGTTGTAACCTCTGTTTTAAGGTAGGGTGTCTCGGGTCTGGTGTGGTATGGTGTTGGGCGTGTTGTGCGTCATGGTCGGGGCTTCTGAGTGTGACGGGTTGTTCGACGTGCTGCTGGTGTGAGCGTAAGGTGATGCTGCTGGTTGGTTTATCGAGTGGGTTGGGTAGTATGTGGTGTTAGTCTGGCCATTACAGGAGGTACATGATGGTGTCTTGATTCGGGTTAGCGGGTTGTACACTGTGTGTGTGTATATGTGTGGTACTTGACTGCTTGGTTGAGTTTAAGTTTCTGCGTAAAATTATGATTATTAAATAGTAGTTTATTAAGAGTGTCATGATGATTTGCATGGTTC
This sequence comes from Silene latifolia, assembly GCF_048544455.1. NCBI lineage: Eukaryota > Viridiplantae > Streptophyta > Magnoliopsida > Caryophyllales > Caryophyllaceae > Silene > Silene latifolia. Next base: position 121,451,094 of record NC_133534.1, read on the forward strand.
GTTAATATCGAAAGTTATTATTAACTTTGTCACTAGTATCTCTTATTCGGTAATTCACTGTAGTTTGTTCTCAATGAATTTATTAAAAGGAATTGTTGGTTAGGGAGATTTAACTATGGATACGACGATATTACTATTCATAATATTAGTTACAAATAGAATCGATTTTAATTATATGTAGTGTATATATACTATGTAGGTCGGATTTGGAAAGGGCCGTTGTTACTTGTACTTTGCTAATTGGAATCACATTTCGAGCATCTCAGATAGGGATTATCCTACTCAACTTATATTTATCTGTTTGTTAATTGTTCATATATGTGGTTGTTTATATATTGCGATTGTGATTACGGATGTGGACTTGACAACATGGAGTTGGGTTGCTTATTAATAGTGGTGAATGTCGTATTGTGATTGAAGGGACCGGACTGCTAGTCCTTATGATTTATTTGTTGAAGGGACCGATATATCGCTAGTCCTTGTGAGTTATTATTTGATGGGACCGATATACCGATAGTCCTTGGTTATTATTTGAAGGGACCGGTCTGAGCAACCGCTAGTCCTTGTGGCGTCAGTTGATCACTGGCCGCCCCTCAGAGTCTCTTCTCTAGTAGGCTCACTACTAGGGAGATGTGCACATTAGGAGCTGAGGAAGCGTTAAGACGGAGTTTGGGAGAAGTGTATGTGATTGGAGTATAATATGGATGGACGAATGTTATGGGTGTCACCATAATATGTGATTATATTGACTAAGCTCGATTTATTATTATTGTGCTAACATTGTTGTCTTTATTTATGTCTTATTTATTTTCAGTATTTGTTATTGTGTTGTTTAGTTAGTCCCTACTCAACCTCGTGGTTGACTGTGTATTCGTGAACACTTGTGATGAACTATAATGGGGAGCAGATTTGACAGGTACTAAAGATTAGTTGACTTGGGAGCTTATGGGAATGCGAGAGGACTTGGCCAGCTTACCTAGAAGTCTAGATCACATAGATTATCTAATCACACTATTATTTCCGCTGCGAGATGTCTTTAGTTTTGATTAAGTACTTGGTGAGTGGGACTTTGTTATTCACTACCTCGGGAAACCAAGATGGTAACAGTCCTATTTATCTAGGAATGTCTTGCTAAAGGCTCCTGAATAAATGGGGGTGTTACAAAGTGGTATCAGAGCGAACGATCCTCAGGCCAAAACCAATGAACAATAATGAGTATAGGTTGTGTCTAAAAAAAAATTAAAACCCGGGATAGAAACTGTTAGGAGCCCCATTTTGGGCTTATGATGAGTAGGGCCCCTCACTCCAAAGCATTGGCTCTCTTAGTTTTGAACCGGGAACCCTGAGCGAAAATTTGAGAGTATGGGGTAGTTATCACAAACAAAAAAGGAAGTTTGGGGTTTCCTAGGTAAGGTACAGTACATCAGACGTTTTATTTCAAAGCTCACTATGATTTGTGAGCCTATATTCAAGAAGCTCAAGAAAACAGACCACACCATGTGGGATGACGATTGTCAAAAGGCATTTGACAGAATCAAGGAAATATTGGCTAAACCGCCAATTCTAATGCAACCACAAAAAGATCAACCCTTATCTCTGTATCTCACAGTCACAGAAACAGCTATGAGGGCTATCCTCGAACAAGTCGCCGGGAAGGAAGAAAGAGCTATCTACTACCTTAGTAAGAAGTTGTTAGAATATGAGACTAAGTATACAACACTTGAGAAGATATGCCTCGCTCTTGTGTGGGCAACCAAGATGCTACGCCATTATATGCTTAACTATTCCGTCAAGGTATATTCGAAGATGGATCCTGTTAAATACATTTTCGAGAAGCCTATCTTAAATGGACACTTGGCAAGGTGGACTTTGATACTCTCAGTATTCGATCTCAAATACGTAACTCTGAAGGTTATCAAGGGATGACTAGTAGCCGAATTCGTCGCAGACAATCCCATCCACGACACCTAAGTAATCGATACATGGTCATTTCCAGATGAAGACATTTTCAACCCCGATGCAGAATAATGGGACCTCTACTTCGTTGGGGCTTCCAATCTAAGAAGATACGGTATAAGAGTCTTTCTCATTTCTCCTGAAGGGGAGCATACACAAACTTCTGTCAAACTCGAATTATTGTTATCAATTGTTCCAAATGTAAATAGAAGGACATTTGCTTTGGCACTTGGAATACGAAAGAATAAATAAAGGGGGGCTGATTTCAAGTTCCTAACTGAAAGCGATCGATTTGTTCATTTATTAGTAATACGCCAAATAATATATAAATGTGAATGAAATGCTTGACTAGGATTCCAAAAATCCTGCCATTTATTACAAACGATAGTAATAATAATAAATAATACAACGACTTAGGCTACTTATATTCTTCAATATTTCATTTGCCGTTGTCATTTCGGTCAAACTTCTTGTCTCGACCTCGAGGGGGACGCTCTTGCGTTATCTCTGACCTAATCAACACCAGTCTTTATCGAGGCCTAGCCATCACATTTCGATCAACAACCATCTTCTCAACAGGAACACTCTTTGGTTTCTTCTTCGGTCGGACGACTCGGAATCCAGCTTCTTCCACTTCTTCGGTCAAGTACTTCTGGTTCTCTTTCACCACCTCATAGATCTTATAGTCAATTGGCTCATCCTTTCTCAACTTCTCGCGCTATTCCATGGTGCTGGCCTTGACCCACTGCAAATAACAATCTAATACCCATAACGAACCAACCGGGACAAGCGTAAACCACATGTTCCTTTGAGTCCAGCGCAAAGCCCACTCTCGGCAAGTCTGAAACGTATGCCCCAAAGCCACCTATGGAACAGTGTCGAGCTTCGAGATTTTCTCCCTCATGCCAACTTGCCTCATCAGCCTCTCCGTAAAGTATGAATCATGAACTGCAAGCCTGGAATGTGAATGGATCGAGTAGGATCCAGGGATGATACTCTTGTCAATGCCCTGAGATGCCACCAAGGGACAACCCATCTAATCAGCAGACCTCCTTCATTCTTTTGTTTGTTCTCCCAATAGTTGCAAAATCGAGTGAAATCAATCATATACAACCTCGTCCTCATCACAGGCACGTTAACTGGGGGCTCGATCAATCGCAGCCTTTCCATCAGCCAAATCTGCAAAAAGGAGACAAGTATCAATGTCCCCATCTCAAAAACAAAACAAAAAAAAGGAAATACACGAGATCATTTTACCTGCAAAATGATAGGACTTATAAGATACGGGAGCTCACGATTAGCCTTCCGATTATCCAACCCTAAGATAGTCTCTCCTAATACTAGGCAAGCTGGGCTCTTGTCCAGTTCCATTTGCTCGATAATACCCGAAAACCGCGGGTCACCTCTCATTTCCACGTCAACATGTCCCTTCAAGACAAAATAATGAAGAAGGCAAAACCCAAAGGCTTTGCGCCTTGCAGCATAAGAAATTGATGGGTCCTCCCTATCTATGAAGCGGTCCATAAAATTGAAAATTTGTACACCCTTGGAAGTTACAAGACGATAACCTTCAGCTTTGGTCAATCCTAGAAGATCCCTAAATTTATTCTTATAACCTTGGGGCCTAGATGGTAGAGCCGGAAGAGTTTTGAATCCCATCCTCCAATTGCTGCAAATTCTTCGGGAAAAGGACAAATTTCACCTCCAGGAAAGGCGAAAACATGATACTCCGGATTCCAATATTCAAGACAAGCATCAAGAAACGGTCTTACTACTTTCACCGGTTTAAAACTGATAATGGATCCAAAAACACCCACGTCATACTTCTCCGTGCTTGAAAACTCGTTGATCCATTACTTGAGTTGGGATTCGAAAGCATCCATTTTTTTCTTGAAAATCTTTTTAATGCGAGAAGAATTATATTTGATGAATTACAGAGTAATATAAGGGAGAATTGTGAGAATAGAAGCTAACTCGAGGCCTCTATTTATACTATTCGTCCTATCCAAAAATCGCTGAGGAAGAGAACACCTAGGGAGAAAACGCAGCAACTGCTGCGTCCTTTGGAAGAATCGGAGCTCATGCTGCGCCTCTTCCCCAGTTCAATTTTCTGCAAATTCCGCGAGGATCTTTTCTAATTTCAGATTTGGCTAACACTTTCCTATTCCTATAGGAATATGTCCTTTTATTTACGGAAATTTTTATTTCCTTACTTTTTATTCCGAATTCGTTACGGAATCCTATTTTAACGCGAGTTCGCTTTTCGAGATGACATTGTCATTTCACATTTCGCCAAATGAACACTTACCCATTTTTTATTCTTTTTAAATTTTGGGGAATCATTTCCATTTCCCACTCGTCTCAAAATTTTCTAAACTCATTTTTTTCCTTTCTTTCTTTTTTTAGGGGGAAGCCCTCCCATTATCTGTCGCACGTCGAGTCAGTTCGCTTTGCTCACTAAAATGGGGCACTTTTTCTTCTTTCTCGACTTGATCAAGTTACATTTTGTGCTATTTAAAGCCAAATTCTCATGATATATGTGTTATGCTTGTTTTTTTTTCAATATGAATTTCGGCAGCATGACGGCGTAAACCTTCAAAATGCCAAACTTGTTTCCAAGCTAACCTGCAGGTACCAACATATTTCACATCCAGCATTAACAAATGGCTAGCAGGCCATGACATATAAACAACGAAACATTCATATGTACAACAAAATTTGGGCTCATGCCCAAAAACCATAAAATGTACAAAAATAAAAGACTAGCAGTGACGATCCCTCAACTCAGCTACCATCGCCTCAAGGATAGCAATGTCAGCGTCTCGAACCTCCGGCTCCCTCGACAAGCGAGTCGTCTCCTCACGCGTCTCCCTCAGCTCACGCTCTCACTGAAAGGAAGGAAATTTATAAATAACAAAGCAGGATAAGGCAAATACTTCGAAAGTGCTTCAAACGTTCGTACATATCAAGAAAGAGAAAAGGGAGGTTCATACCTGCCGACTTGGACCACCCGAAAGAGCCTCCAAAACCGTCGCTCGCTGTAACACCCGCGAATTTTCCATTTTTAACATTTATAATTTAATTGACCATTCCATTGTTTTATTTATATTTTAAATTTATATATTTTAATTAATTATATTTTAATTAATTATATTTTAAGCGTAATATTTATAAAATTATCATTTTAAAGTTTAATTTAAATAAAAAAAATATATAGTCGGATAGTAATATTAGTGGTAATAATAATATTATTAATAATCTTAATAATAGTAAAGTTTCGTCTTAAATTATAGTAGGTTTAAGACGTATTTCCGTCTAGCAAAGACCGTCACATTTTCACATGTGAGACTTGATTAATCCTGACCTATCCCATACCGACAACTAACTAAAAAAATCATTTGACATACTCTCTCACCCTCACAATTGGACCAACGAACCAATACCAACCCGTTTTTCCCATTCCTATTTCGAAATCCTTATAGCAACAACAACAAAGCAACAGGTACCATAAAACACCATTTTTCTCGACTTCAAGCTCGGATTTCCCTCTCGTTTCTCCACCGTTTCTTCTAACTTTTAGGTCATTCTCCTCCCCTTTCCATCCTTCAACTTTCTAGGTAACAAAGTCCCGTTTTTGTTAAGTTTTCGAAATTACCCGTCTTATGGGAATTTCGGTTTTCAGCTTAAAGATCCCGCCTTTCTCTTTCTCGGTGAAGGAATTGAAGACCTGGAGGAAGACTCGTGCTTTGTGGACCGTTTATTTGAGGATTGAAGAACTTTTCGAGGTAACGGTGATAGGTTACTCGATAAAATGTCGGAATTTCGCCTTATAAACTCGCTTTTAGCTTATGTGTGTGTTAATGTTGTGTCCTTTTTGCTTTCTTTTATTTGTATGGTTGAATATGATGCTTGTTGGTCCCCTGTGTAACTATGTGAAGTAAATAAGTAGCTTGTTTTCCTAAGTAGCTTGGTACATATTATGGTGCGGTTTTGGCCGTGAAAGACGGAGACCTTGTGTCGAAATATGGTACGGTTTTATTCGCTTTTATGGACTGATATGAGCTTGTTTTATGCATGTGTATTTTCGTCTTAATCTCGTCTCAAATGATGTCTTAGTATGGTGGTATTTGGACTGTTTTATGTGTGAGTATGGGTAGATTGGAACACTTTATTGCTCTGTTTTCGGTAGTCGGAATTCGGGTTGTTTGCCGCAGTTTTTGGAGCTAAACAGGGGCTATCCACGGCCCGTTTTTGGGGCTGCACACGGCTGCCCTATTGGGCTGTTTGGGTGGTTGAATCGGTGGTTGTTTATGGGCTGTTGTTAGTGGCTAAGGTGGTGTAGGTAAGGGGGTGCTTTGAGTCATAATGCCAACGTGACTTTCCGTCTCAAAACATGCTCATGAGTTCGTCTTGTATTTACATGTGTTGCTTGCATTTAGGTAGTATCGGTCATGGTGTTTTGGACCGCCCTAGGGGATGTTGGCCATAGCTAGTGGCTGACCGTCGGGGCAGGTGGTGGAGGCTGGCCGGAAGCCAGTGCATGGTCGTGAGTTGGGCAGCCACGGCCTGATGGTGTGGTTTGGTCTCGGGTAAAGGGCGGGTGCACACCCCTTCATTCCCTCCTCCCTTAGTTATTTTAATTATTGGTGAATTATGGTTACTAAAAGATTAGGCTTTACTTGATTAAGTCATTGAGTTTTGGATGATTAAGTTATTGGGCTTGTTTTATGTAACTTGTTGGATTTCATATGGTTTTAATGTTAGGCTTCACATGATTTAAGGGTTGGATTTTACATGAGTAATATGTTGGGTTTAATATGTCTTGTTATTGGGCTTAATGTGACTCAATTATTGGGCTTCTTATAGTTTATTTATTGGGCTCATAAATGGGTCACTTGGGCTTGGTCACATTTTATTCCGTAAATTTCACATGACGAAAATTATTCATTACCGCTTGTTATATTTTATTTAACCGGCAAGTTTATATAGGAAATGAGATGTTTATTAATATAATACAAGAATGAAAGAATTATTATAAATAATTACTTGGTTGAGTCGTAATCTTGTGAAAATGCCATAATGCTGATTCGGTCCAAACTTTGTCGTCTAAGCTAACCAATCAAAACAATATTTATAATCTAAACATACTACTCTTAGTAGAGTGGTAAGGGTCGGATCCCAAAGGACGGGTATTGAATAACGTTATCGGTTATAGAAAGCTATGTCTTAGGGTGTCACAAATTGGATTGACTTTTGAGGTAACAAACTACACTACTGATGACTCATATTTGAGGATATTGAGTCCCCGAATTAGCCTCGTTCCTATGCTTTTTAGTACATAATTGGGTCATTTACTATCTTTAGTTTCCCATTTTGCATATTCTTTGAGGTTTTGTTCCCTTCGTAGGAGAGGAGTGCAAACCTTGCATTTACATGGCGAAATGGAGCTAAATTGATCGCACCTAATGACCAACTATCAAAGGGAAGGCGATACTAGAAGGCCTATGTAGATAATAAAGTGAAACGGGTAATGACGAAAGGATCCTTGCATCCCCGGATTGATCCTCGCAGATTATGAAGGAAGAAAAGAAGAAATATTGTCTCCCAAGCGATCCAAGCGGATCACATAGGATCCGAGCGTCTCCCTCCACCACCATCCGAGCGTTCCGTGCCCAAGACGCTCGTCCTGAAGGAAGAAGATCCGAGCGTGTAATACCACTCAAATTTTCAATTTGCTTTTATTGTCTAAGCTCGAACTTCGGGGACGAAGTTCCTTTGAAGAGGGGAAGATTGTAATACTCCGAATATTTTATACTTTAAATATAATATTTTAATGAATTTTAATTTTTTCGAATTATATCTAAAAGCAAATTTTAATACTTAATATTTATGGAAAAGAAAAATAATAAACTTTTGGAAAAGGGAATATTAAGTCGGTTGTTCTAAACCCTATGTATACATAGATTGCTTTGTCCATTTGCCTTCTTATTTTTCCCTTGTCATGACTGCGTACCCCATTCATCACAAACCCACCTATCTTGTTTTCCTATTTTTCCAATATGATCAAGAATTCACAATCTTTGGTGGTTTTAATTCTTGCTCGATCTTATCCATCCGGTGGCAATTAGGAGCAATTTTGTACAGATTTATAAGTTTACGGTAACACGATTCTACCGATCCCAATATTATTATTATTGTTCGGAGTTGTATGAACTAAGTGCAATTTGTTGTTTATCAACGTGCGTTATGTTTGAAATTTATGTTAGCGTGATTGGTTATGATGATTATATTATATGTATGTATTAGTACCCCTATATTTTACATTATTGATCTTATGCCGTTTTGTGAGCTGGGTGGTGCTAGCTAGATGTAAGAGTTTTGAGTTAGGAATTTGGCATATCGTGACCTCTGTTGTAATAAGATTTTAATAGGTTGGCAAATTGCATACATCTCATTAATTATTGAGTGGAGTACTCCTGTTTGGTATTAAGCAAAATAGGAATTGACCTTGTTTTTGAGAATGATAATTATGTAAGGGCATGATACGAACGACATAATTTTATTGCGAATGATTATATATCTTTTAGCCGAGATTGAGTTGTAAAGAAAATATGCGATTGTTTTGTATTGGGTTCGAATTGTTGTTTCCTTTGACCAGGCTAGAGGGTGAGTAGCTTGGAGTTTATACTCTAAGTGCTGAGCACGGTTTTTGGAACCTTGGCGATTTTGAAATTGAGATTGAGATTGGTTACTATTATTGAGTTATGAGGCCGTTGTGCCATATTGTGTTTACGGTCCAGAGTGAGCCTGGTTATTGAGTTATATTATGAGATTTGGAATTGGCATTGAGATGGATATATTGTTTCGCGGTCTTATCTGCCAGTTCACTCACCCCTTGTCTTTAGCTTAGGTTCGACGATGAGAATACGATACTTGGTTACTATGGAGCATTATATTATGAGACGGAGTAATGAGTGAGACGGAGTAATGAGATGAAACTTGGTTAATTATTGGGACAAGAGAGTGTATTATATTATGGAGTAGGTTTGAGTATGAGATGAGTTAACGGGAAGTGTTTTTTTTATTATTCTCTCTGTTTAATTTTATTTTTACATGTATGTGTTTCCACGCCATGGCCAAAATTATTCTGCTTTTATAGAGGTATTATCTGTTACTCAGCTTTCCGGATGACGTGTTTTCTCCCTTTTGGGCTACTCGTCATGGAGGTAGTTCCTTTCTGTCTTCCGGTTTTGCTTTCAGGTTACTTCCGCTGCAGTTCAAAAAGGATTTTATTTCAAGACAAGGTTTTATTTAAAAGTTGTAAAAGTTTTAGTTCATTTTGTATATTTTATTTTTAAAAGGAATTGTAATAAGAGACTTTGTATATTAATTATAATATCCCTATATTTTGGCCAGTTTTATATAGAAAAGTTAGTTTTAATTTAGGCAAAAATCAGGGGTGTTACAATTGGTATCAGAGCGGTTCCTTTCTTGGTCAGGTGTTGAGATCGTCACATCTTGACACCGTCGACTAAACTTTTAAAAACTTTCTTAAATTTGTGTGACATAAATTGTTTCAATTTTTAAGTTCGAGGGTGAACATTATTTTTAAGATGGGTGGAATGTAATACCACTCAAATTTTCAATTTGCTTTTATTGTCTAAGCTCGAACTTCGGGGACGAAGTTCCTTTGAAGAGGGGAAGATTGTAATACTCCGAATATTTTATCCTTTAAATATAATATTTTAATTAATTTTAATTTTTTCGAATTATATCTAAAAGCAAATTTTAATACTTAATATTTATGGAAAAGAAAAATAATAAACTTTTGGAAAAGGGAATATTAAGTCGGTTGTTCTAAACCCTATGTATACATAGATTGATTTGTCCATTTGCCTTCTTATTTTTCCCTTGTCATGACTGCGTACCCCATTCATCACAAACCCACCTATCTTGTTTTCCTATGTTTCCAATATGATCAAGAATTCACAATATTTGGTGGTTTTAATTCTCTCTCGATCTTGTCCGTCCGGTGGGAATTAGGAGCAATTTTGTACAGATTTATAAGTTTAAGGTAACACGATTCTACCGATCCTAATATTATTATTATTGTTCGGGGTTGTTATTGGTACCAACATCAATTTTATTACGTGCCGAATGTATCTATTATGATTTGCATGTAATTTGCATGTTTTACAATTGTGGAACTTGAGGAATGTATCTAATAAGTTTATTTGAGTTTAGCTTTGAGCTTCCTCAAGTTTAATTTATTTATCTCCGTAAGCAACTTTGGTCAGTGTTGTCTTATGTAGTCTGTCCCTTTTTTCAACTATAGGGATTATAATCTAAAGCAACAACCTTTTCTCCTTTGTGTGCAGATTATCGATGACAAGTTAATAAGGGAGATAGTTACTAGACTATAATAGAGGAATCTGACCATTGTCTAAGCTAGATTGCTACCAAGTTGATTTTAAGGAGTCTAAAATATAGTTTTCCCCATGCAAACTATGGATCTTAGGGTTGCATCTAATTCGTAATTAGTACTCGGTATAATTTATAGGTTCAGGTCCATAACTTTCAAATCAAGGTAGAAAATTTTTGTGCATTGTACATTTATACTTGCCTACTTGGTAACAACGTTTAGCTAGATGCTGATGGGATCTTATCTTGACTATGGTTAGACAAAAGATAAATTTATAAATTTGTACGTCAGTTATAATTATATTTATCTATACATTATTAAATGGCTATTATATATACCCGTGCATTTTGCACGGGTATTAAGCTAGTTTTAAATATAAAACGACCAACTAAAAGCTAAAAGGAATTTTGATTCTATGAATTTCTGATAAATAAAGCTTTGAAGTAGTGAAGTGTGAATAAATTTCTCAACTGTGATATTTATGCCTTTCTTTTTTGCAAATTCTCATATGAGATTGTCTCATGATAACACATCATGAAACTACCCATACGAGAACTCAGTGAGTCGTTTGTTGTTGTTGAGTTGGTTGAGGTGTTGGGTTTGATTTATTGTTAAACATGTAGTTTCACACCATATCTTAGTTTTAATTGATGCTTAGACGCATCGAGGTAACAAGAGCCCGTGGTGATGGCCTGATGGGGCACACACTCATGCGCCCTTTGTACTAAAAAACTTGACCGGTAGATCATGAAAATAAATAATTAGTGAACCTGACCCGACCTGCTGTACTATGTGGTGAATCCCCATGAGTTTATGGTGTTATAAGAACTCAATTATAGAAGTTTCCATTGCTTTTTGCTATGTTTGTGACATTTGTGTTAATGTCTTCTTTGTTGATGCTTGAGTTTCGGAAGTACTTTGTTTGAGATCAACTTTTAGTCTTGTAGTAATTGCATAATGTGGCCTACTTTTTAAGTATAAATGTATATTGTTTGTTGGTCGTACTGGCGTATGAAACATTTTTCTCATTCTAAATTGTTCTAAGTTTTAGTTTATTTCTCTTTCTAAGTTGTTCTAAGTCGTAGTTTAGTTATTAATATATTATTCTTGTTTACTGTGTGTTTCAGGTTCAGTAATAACACTTGAAGAACTGAACAAGGTTCAGGAGGCTTGGGCTGTATATTGTAAAACAAATATGTATAATGTAGTGAACAATTGATTTAGATACTCGAATCGTTAAGGGGTTTCATGTATGTGATTTTGTAGTTGGATACAATTCGTTGAATGGTAGTATTGGATTCGGATTTGTTGGTATTGAAGTTGTTATGAAATTTGGATTGTTCAATTTATAAAGAGATATTGTCGAATTTTCTATAGCTTTTAGAAAACAAATGCACGTAGTACAATTTATTTATTGGCCAGGCATGAATTTTTTTTTTCGCTGTTGTAATTGATGATTGACATCGGTTACTAAGTTACAACTGATGCCAATAATGCAAAAATTGGCATCGGTTCTTTTGGTGCAACCGATGGCAATATGTTTAAATTGCCATCGGTTATGAACCGATGCCAATTGAATACAGACCGATGTCAATATGTTCAAATTGGCATCGGTTCATCAACTGATGCCAATTCAAAAAAAGGTCATTTACATCGCCTGGATTGGCATCGGTTTGCCAATCACTATTTACAACCGATGCCAATTGCCTTAATTGTACTAGTGACCGCTTTTTGGACATTAAAAGCTTGGTCATTGGGCTGATTGTAGTATGGTCTTTTAGTAGAATTTCTCATTGGAGGTGGTGCGTATGTGGGTTGAGGGTTTTGGACATTTTGGCTTTTGTATGAGAGGTTTGGATGGAATTTGGTATTCTCATTGTAGTAGTTGGAATAAAGGGTACCATTCTTGTAGGCTTGGAAAGCATTCACTAGTTCATTCGTGTACGTGATTATTAATCTCATATTTCGACATATTCATATATGTTACAATTAATTTAGTCATAAAATTAATTTAGATCTTATGCATGCAAACATAAGTAGAATAAAGAAGAAATCGTTTCCTTACATTTAGTTTTCGGATATATGGGCACAAATGAGTTCTCCTACTCACTTGTTCTTGAGCTTCCAAATATTGGATGAACAAGGATTCAAGCTTAGAATCCCTCCCAAGGATTTATACCCATGATAACCTCTTAAAAGACTAATATTATTATTACTAGAACAATACTAATATTAATAAAATTGACCCAAAATATTGTTTTGTCCTCTTCAATTTTCGGCCAAGAGAAGAGGAATTTTGGAGGATTTATTTCTCTTTCTAAACTTATTTAAGTTATTTTTGTGAATGAAATGAATAATATGAACAACACACTAGTCATTATCTATTTCATAATAGAGATTATAAAAGGGTAAAAACCCTTTGCTTGCATGGTTGGGAAACCGGGTAGGAGGTGAGAAAAGGGGCCAATGCATGAGCTTCAATTCTTCCCAAGAAATTAGGCATGCAAGGCTATGTATTTAGGTCTTATGATTATGCTTTCCACTAAACATATTTAACATAAATAAGCATTATACTCCCTCCTTATTTTCGGTACATACTGTGTAAAATGGAAAGTCCATTTTACACATTATTTTGTCAATTTGTCACATGTAACATGTTCCAAGACATTATGAGTATAAAATGTATTTTTAACAATTAAAAATCAACATATTAATAAAATATGTCACTTATAAAATTAACCTAGTAATTCATAATTACTTGTACCAAAAAGTGTTTCCGAATTATAAACTACAATATTCGGTTTTGATAATAATTTATTCATCCCGTTTTAATTGTTTCCGTAAACAAAAATTTCATCTATCCAATAAAACAATTCGATTACTTAGACTATATCTTATTTAATCAAATTACAATGAGATACGTAAATATTACTTCCAAAATCGTCCGTCAATTTTAAGTAATTTAATTAACCCGTATCGTAATACGATCAATTAAATAATCAATTAAGAGTGTTACCCTTTAGGTATGACCTAAGGGGATCAACTGATCACCACCGTCGCACGACAGTAATGTCAAACTCTAGTCAGCCAATCATTACCGATATGTGTGGACCAGTTGACTGTAAAATATTACTTCCCACATGTATTCTAAAAATGAGACTTAAACATGTGATCATCATGATCGACAGTTGTGATTCGCATTATTGTCGGAGGACACATATTCCAACAATCTCCCACTTGTCCTCGACAAGTGTGCGTTACCAATTCTCTTGTCCTATTACTATCTCCCAATCAATGCAGGGTATCTTTCAGGTCGTACTTGCAAGTGATCATATCGAGAGTGGTTTCCTCGATCTGGAGAATAACTGATTGACCGGATTTATCTACCATCGATACCTTCCGGGCGTGGCCACGCATTTCCAGTTCATTAATCCTCGAGTGGCCCTGAGATATTGTTATAACCCTGACAAGGGGTGGACAATTCCTATCGCACTTATTCCCTTTGACTAGCCACAGCCATCATAACCAAAAATATGCCCATTTGACCCCATTTACGAAGGTCGTAGTAACACAAATCAAAGTTAATCTGAAACTGTGCCACCTTAGGCGAACAGTCTTTCGTCAAAAGAATCGACTCATTAGAATACTATAGTAGCTCTCGCCACGACCAGGCTATATAAATTTGCCAGAACTCTATAAGCGGTCATAAGGCCCGACAAAGTGTTCCAAATAGTCTGCCTATGTGATCGACTAGTCATCATACATGACTCCATGGCACTTGAACTTGCCATCAATCGCATCACACTGTAGTCACTTCGAGATGTCACCTCATGTAAGTGACTATGGGCGAGTACAATGCTAATCCGTGTTCACTTTAACGGGGTTCAATTGTCTCTGCAACCCGTTTGGATGTAACAAAGTATAAGGTGAGTTAATAACAACTCAAACAACGAATGTCGACATCACATTCGGGTAGTCAATACCATATTACAACCTTGTGATGTATATCGCAATTGTGCAATCACTAGTCGTTTGCAACATGAGTTTAACATACCATGTGTCCATGTGTTCAAACTCTTGAATTTCATATTCCTTTATTTTCATGTTTGTCTCACATAGCATGAACCTTACCAAGTACACATCTAGGTTCCCAACCTAGGTTTAGGTTCTTTATCTTAAAGGAACTTTCTTGTTGTTTATCACATAACCAACGAATTGTGGTGGATGATATAACTTGCACTGGTCAAGTGTTCTACCAACTCGCAATGCACTAGGTATACGTTTTGTAGGGTCTTGCAACAATTGTCAAGATGATTAGCCTAGCACTTCTCAAAAGTCCTAGCATATTAGGAAATATAGTTTTGAGTAACTTCTTACCATAACTAAGTATCTTTCCAACTTCTTATTTCTCCTTTTAGCTTGAATAGCCTAGGATTTTCATAAATCCTTACGCATTTTCGAACTTCAATATGTGCAACGTCTTGTCACATAACAGAGTGTTCTGTCAAACACTAGAATAGCTCATTAGTTCTCCTCGAGAATTCATGACGATTCTTCTATGGCTTTCCAATGACTCATCATGCTCTTAAACATATGATTCATTATTGGACATGTGCATGATTATACTAATGGCGGAAACATTAGTAATTTTAATCATGTGATCAACCATTTTTAGGTTCAATGAATGACCATGACTGCTTATGGTAATTCCATTTTCATCGATATGAATAACCTACGTTTCTCGTTGATTTGATGTACATATCTCAATACTTATCCAACATCCCATGATGTGATTGGATTCATCATAGTCCATTTTCATCCAAAATTGAAAACTCAAATACTTCTTTGTGAAAGATAGTACTAGCTCGTCATTCTCAATGAGTAATGAGTTATAAATTTTATAAGATGATTGCTCCCACTAAATTTCATGTCTTCCCATGATAATTTCAAACTCCCACTTAATTCCACACATTTCGCAATTGACTACTCAATCGAAACATTTCAAGAATTGAAATACATTTGGCTTTGCCAAGTTATTAAGATTAAACCCATATATGCATGTTCCCAGCATATCCTTTCAAAATACCTATTTTAAAAAGGTTTCAGCCTTAAACTCATGGAAAGTATAATGATGCGTAGCAATGTCATTATTTAAATGTGAATTTCATTTAATACACGTCCTTTTCAAAATACCCTTTTTCGGAAGGACGTTTAACCATTTCATTTTCATAATGAGGTTAAGTAATGACACTAGCGTGGTTAACAATTAACTTAGCTCTTTTAGATATCGGCATATCTTTCTTTGCAACTTTTAGTTATAAATCTCATTTATTTTCAAGGATGCAACTTTGTTTCATTTTGGCTCTTAAGTAAATATCAATGTTGAAACTCTTGGTCAAATGTTGTTCATAAACTAGCCAAATCTCTTGTCAAGACTTTTCATTAGTCATTTTCTTCCAAAACTTTCTTTTGGTCTCCTCGTGTAGTTATCTTGAGAGCATATTCTTTTGATTACTTCACTTGGTCTCTTTTGTCATGTAGATCTCATCTATTCAAGACCATAGATCTCATCTATTTGTGTATACTTTTTATTTAGGTATATAAATCATTCTTTCTTTTGTAGATCTCATTTACTCAAGTATACAAATTGTCTTGGCATTCATTGTGTCTTCATTTTTCTCTCACTCTATCTTTAGAATAAATACACTAGATATTCAAAGATAGCTAATAAGACACAAATAATGATTTTGAAGTATAAGGAGGACTATCTCATAGATTGACTAATAGTTTTAGATTTGATGAGTGTACTTGGTAATTTACATTCCTTTAGGAGAGTTCATCAACTCAACATCACCTTATAATTGATCATACACAAGCCTTAAGCTTGTGGGCATATAATGAATCCCATCATTATAGTTATCTATTGGATCACTTTAAGTAGATGATCATATGTTTCTATGTGCAAGCATATAAAGACGAATTTTTAGAACAAGGAAATACGATAAAAGGGGTGACTTGGGTTGCAAACCAAGCCACCATTATCCAAAATACAACCATTGTTTAGAAAGGATCCAAAATCCATTTCCATGTCAAACACGGAAATCAAAATAGTTCTAAAATCCGAAACATAACTTAAAATAAGACAATAATAAAAAGCCAAGCTTCATTGGAAGCTACTCCTAGCTCCTTGATGATTTCTCAAGCTTGCTTTCCCTTTCCTTTGTCTTTGCTTGGAGGAGGCCCTATTTATAATAAAAGGGGATACATTATCACAACTTTGTATCAAAATACCATAGTTGAATTAGAAACATAAAAGAAAGGATAGTCATTTACCTACTGGAGTGATTTTTCCAGCTTTGATGTCACCAAGGTACTTGGAACAATTCCTCTTCCAATGTCCAACACCATTACAATAATGGCATTTGTCAAGAGGACCCTTCTTGGTCTTGGAAGTGCTAGCTTCAAAAGTCTTAGCCATGGTGGACATGGGAGCTTGCCTCTTCCCCTTTTTCCCATTCTTCTTGAACTTCCCCTTACTCTTGGTGCTTATGTTAAGCACATCCTTAGGTGGGTTAACATTTAACCCCATGTCTCTTTCGGCTTGCACAAGTAACATGGGCAACTCTTCAAGAGACACGTCCTTGTCTTGCATGTTAAAATTCACCCGGAATTGAACATATGCTTTGACTTTGGATAAGGAGTGTAGAATCCTATCTACAATGAGTTCTTTGAGGATTTCAACTTTTTGAATCTTCAAAGTCTCGACTAACTCCAACAACTTGAGCACGTGAGGGCTAACCTTTTGGCCCTCCTTGAAATCGAGATCAAAGAATGCCGAGGCCGCCTCATATTGGACGATCCTCGGAGTTTGTGAAAACATTGTCACAAGCTTGGAATAGATTTCATTAGCGGTGCCCATTTTAAAGGCTCTCCTTTGGAGATCCGCCTCCATCGCAAAAATCAACACATTTTTCATTGCGGCGGACTCTTTGTGGTAAGCCTCATATGCTTCCTTAGTGGCGGCACTCGACCTAGCATTAGGTTCGGGTGGAGAGGCCTCGGTGAGGTAGCGAAGCTTGTCGTCACCTTGGGTGGCTAATTTGAGTTGGGCATCCCAATCGGAGAAATTTGACCCATTCTTTTCAAGTTTACAACGATCCATGAAGGATCGGAGCCATCAAGCATTAGTGAGAGGTGTGGCGTTGGTGTTTGGTGCGGCCATTTGTTATGAGAAATTAAAGTGGTCTACAAAACAAAAATAGAAGGAATAAAACATTTGTCGTTTTTAATATCATACTTTTAAATAAATTAACAAGATATGAGCATTTATATAGTGACCTCTACCCAACTATTATAAATGATTCCAAGACCCAAATTCATATTAACTTGGGCACGGTGTGGCCGATGAAACCCTTATCAATATAACTCGGTGGATTAACTCTTTAACCGATTCTACTTTTAGAACTCTTGGTCGATAAAATTAAATTAACATTTATCTTAAGCCCGGAACACATGCAACTACGGTTACGAATACTTCCGTTGAGCTAAATCCAAATTTCGAATAAATGTGTCCATGATCCAAAACCACATTAATTTGGGCACGGTGTGGCCGATAAATCCCTCATCAACATGAATTCGGTGGATAGACATTTATCACTCAATTCCCCTACGTAACAAGGCTTGTACCCCGGTGTGGCCGAATGCACTCCCTCACGAAATAGGTTTTCATGGTTTCTACTTTTTGGTAAGGCTAAGTCTCAATTGTTTGTTTTAGCGAGAGGTCATGTCAATTTATTATCTATCACGTTTTAAGTGAACTACAGCGGTGAACTACGATAATTGTAATTGACACGGTCGATAAACTCGATAAAAAAAAAGACAATGCATGTTTTAGTTATGGCGATTTAGCGATGCATGCAACATATAAATAAAATCCAAAGCATAAAAAAAAATAAAATCCTAGTATAGCCTTCCTAAAAAAAGTAAAGCTAATAAACTATTACAAATTCGGAAACCAACTCCTTTGATCCCTTGAACTTCGGTCTTGGCACGCATCTCCAGGTAACACCGTCTTCATGGAAACTCCGGGAAATTACAAAGTAATAAATAAAATTATAAATGAATTACATAATTTCCTATTATACATTTGTAAATAAAATAAATCTATTAAATTATAAAACGGTGATACGAGATCACAATAAATTACAACCGAATCGATATTCCCATACATTTCGGGTAATATCAATTAAAACTAAGGCCAACTAAGAAAAATTACATAATTCAAAAATTACATAAAATTAAAATTATGACAATCATAAATAAAATAAAGCATTATAATATGTATGAACATGCCCAATTTTATGCTAAATCGCCTTTAAGGAGCCAATATCGTATATTAATCGGTTTTTACGGATTTGCGTGATTTAACCTTTTAAACTCACAATAATTACATAAATTCATATTTATGTACAACTTAATTACCCTAACCAACTTAGGACTCAAAATTAGTCTCCACTAACATATTGACAATAATTAACTTATATTTCTTCAAATTGTTCATAAATGGACTCAAAATTAAAATATTATGTCATAAACTTCAAATAAATCATAAAAATTTCAAATAATTTTGAAATTTGAAATTTAAACTCATAAAAATTCTGGAAAAATACCATGACACTCATAATGTTCAAAACTTAGGTTAAAATTTTTTTTGAAATTTATCGAGAAAAACAATGTTGCGGTTTATCCGATTTATCAATTATTACCATAAAAATATGAGAAAAATTATTTTTATTAACTTTTCACTTTTAGATCTGAAATATGTGATAAAATGCAACATGCGACGTTTTTCCTTAGTCATGAAGTATGTTTTAGCAATTTTTACTAATTAATGTCACTATTTATGTGATTTTTCTTCAAAAATTCATAAATCATGCATTAAGACTTCATTATAGCCAAATATTTTACACACATCTTGTAAAATTGCAGGTGACAACATAGTAAACTTCTATGACCATATTCGAAATATATCTCATATTAACCTATTTATCAATTTAAATACGATTTTAAATTGAAAAATCCATATTTCGAGCATAACAACTCATATTATTATACAAATTTACAGGCGATTATTATATAATATATGTGAAAATATATCCAAAAACCATTAGGAAAATCAAAGTTTAGCTATTTTTAGTCCAAAAATGACATTTTAATCATAAAAATCACATTTTAATGCCATTATTAATAAAAATGAACAATAAAATCCATAAATAAACCAAAATATCCTAAAAATATTTTAGGATCAGAAACTTTAACCTGCATAATAAATTTCGTGATATATCATAAGAAACACAAATTTATAAGTTTTATTTGTTAATCGTAAACTCGGAAAAACAATAACCGATTTGCATGCAAACAACTTAAGGCTCTTGATACCGCTTGTACGTGATTATTAATCTCATATTTCGTTATATTCATATATTTTACAATTAATTTAGTCATAAAATTAATTTAGATCTTATGCATGCAAACATAAGTAGAATAAAGAAGAAATCGTTTCCTTACATTTAATTTTCGGATAAATGGGCACAAATGAGTTCTCCTACTCACTTGTTCTTGAGCTTCCTAATATTGGATGAACAAGGATTCAAGCTTAGAATCCCTCCCAAGGATTTGTACCCAAGATAACCTCTTAAAAGACTAATATTATTATTACTAGAACAATACTAATCTTAATAAAATTGACCCAAAATATTGTTTTGTCCTCTTGAATTTTCGGCAAAGAGAAGAGGAATTTTGGAGTATTTATTTCTCTTTCTAAACTTCTTTAAGTTATTTTTGTGAATGAAATGAATAATATGCACAACACACTAGTCATTATCTATTTCATAATAGAGATTATAAAAGTGTAAAAACCCTTTGCTTGCATGGTTGGGAAAACGGGTAGGAGGTGAGAAAAGGGGCCAATGCATGAGCTTCAATTCTTCCCAAGAAATTAGGCATGCAAGGCTATGTATTTAGGTCTTATGACTATGCTTTCCACTAAACATATTTAACATAATTAAGCATAATACTCCCTCCTTATTTTCGGTACATATTGTGTAAAATGGAAAGTCCATTTTACACATTATTTTGTCAATTTATCACATGTAACATGTTCCAAGACATTATGAGTATAAAATGTATTTTTAACAATTAAAAATCAACATATTAATAAAATATGTCACTTATAAAATTAACCTAGTAATTCATAATTACTTGTACCAAAAAGTGTTTCCGAATTATAAACTACAACATTCTGTATTTATAATAATTTATTCATTCCGTTTTAATTGTTTCCGTAAACAAAAATTTCATCTAAGCAATAAAACAATTCGATTACTTAGACCGTATCTTATTTAATCAAATTACAATGAGATACGTAAATATTACTTCTCAAATCGTCCGTCAATTTTAAGTAATTTAATTAACCCGTATCGTAATAGGATCAATTAAATAATCAATTAAGAGTGTTACCCTTTAGGTATGACCTAAGGGGATCAACTGATCACCACCGTCGCACGACAGTAATGTCAAACTCTAGTCAGCCAATCATTACCGATATGTGCGGACCAGTTAACTGTAAAATATTACTTCCCACATGTATTCTAAAAATGAGACTTAAACATGTGATCATCATGATCGACAGTTGTGATCGCATTATTGTCGGAGAACACATATTCCAACAATTCGTTCCCCTACATTCATGTTGATCATGTCCCAAGGTTCCACAACTCCCACACACTCCATTTGGGATTGAGGATGTCGCCATCATAGCATTCACATGTTGTCTGGGTTATTGGGAAGCTTCATCAAGATTCGTTATGCCCTTCTCAAACTTCAAGTTTATGGTGTCGATATGAGCACTTAGTTGAGCACCCAATTGTCTGATAGAGTCCACCTCATGCTTCCCTCCTCTAGTGGCTTTTCTCGGCCTACTATATTGGGAATTATGACCCGCTATTTCTTCGATTTTCACACATGTTTGGTTGTCATCAACCTCGGTGAACCTCCCATTGGAGTCCATATTAAGCACATTTCGTGAGTCTTCATATAACCCATTTCAAAATTGTTGAACAAGGAACCATTCGCTTAGTCTATGGTGAGGACAAGAGCAAGAGCGACAAGTATCCTTGAATCTCTCCCAAGCTTCATATAATGATTCCTCACCCCTTTGCTTAAACCTGGTGATTTGGGCTCTCAACATTTTAGTCTTCTTCGGAGGATAGAACTTCTTGTAGAAAACAAGTGCTAACTTCTTCCATGAATCAATTCCAAGGGTAGCCTTGTCTAGGCTATTTAACCATTTTTTTGTGGTTGCGATAAAGGAAAAAGGAAACAACACCAATCGAATTTGGTCTTGAGTCACTCCGGTTTGAGATATTGCATCACAATAGTCACAAAAAGTTTCCATGTGTAGATGAGGATCTTCACTAGGCATCCCTCTAAATTGACTTCTCTCAACTAATTGTATGAATGCAGATTTGGCAATGAAATTACCGGTTAGATGTGGTGATGTAGGAGTACCATTTGGTAGGTTCTCCTCGGTTGGTAAGGAATGAGATGAAAATTTAGGCATTGTGGGTTGATTTTGTGGTTGGTTTTGAATTGTGTTCTCCTCTCCTTCTCTTGAAAAAGGGTTAGTAAACTCAACACTATCCAATTGGACAACACCGATGTTCACAAGTTCTCCAATACCCAAACTTGTTGAATTCCTTCTAACGGTTCTTCTAATGTTGGTCAAGGTTCTTTCAATTTCGGGATCAAAAGGTAAAGGTATATCTTGTGATATCCTAGACATGCAAAAATCAAACAACTAGAAAACAATTAAAACTACCTTGAGGAGTTTGACTTCCCCAAGGTTAAGAAAGACACAACTAAAAACAACAAATTATAACAACTCAATTGAACGCCTTCCCCGACAACGGCACCATTTTTGATTCGGTCCAAAATTTGTTGTCTAAACTAACCAATCAAAACAATATTTATAATCTAAACAAAATACTCTTAGTAGAGTGGTGAGTAAAGGTCAGATCCCAAAGGACGGGTATTGAATTAAGTTATCGGTTATAGAAAGTTATGTCTTAGGGTGCCACAAATTGGGTTGAGTTTTGAGGTAACAAACTACACTACTTAACAATGAAATGTAAAGAAATGAAAATAAAACAAGCATGTAATGTAGGAGTTTATAAACAATAGATTAAGGCACTAGGGTGTCATGGGTTTATAGGAGACTCATGGTGGTGATCATAGGAACATGTTTACATGGTTGCAAGCAAATTATTGTTGTAGTGGAATCGAGTTAGTTTATGTCTTACAATTCCTAGGAAGATTTGGGTCCCAGAGCCGAGTTGGTCAAGACTGTACAACACCTACAAGTCGACTTAGTTTCTTCCTAGTCACTTTATTGCATGGTCTAACAAGACTCGAGTTAGTTTATATCTTACAAGTCTTGTTGAATAGATAAGAGATGTATGCATGCAAGGTTTTTAATCAAGCATAACATGTGCATAAGTTGACACTACAACAAGCAAGCAATTTTATGAAAACATGTTAGATTAAGTATGAATCTACTGCAAAAAGCTTATGACACTATAGAATGGAAATTTCTGGATCAGATGCTTGATGCTCTTTGCTTTCCTGAGAAGTTCAGGATACTTGTGATGAATTGTGTGAGGTCCACTTCTTTCTCTTTGAATCTGAATGGGGCTCAGTTTGGTTATTTTAAGGGGAAGAGGGGATTAAGACAGGGGGATCCTGTTTCTCCCCTGCTGTTTACTATTTGCATGGAGTATTTAACTAGAGTGCTGGATTTTGCAACTCAGAAGTGGTTTTTTAGGTTCCATCCATTGTGTGGTACTCTTAAACTGAACCACCTGTTATTTGCTGATGATTTACTCATGTTCTGTAAGGGTGAGGTGAGGTCTATTATGTTATTATTGCGTGCTTTTGCTACATTCTCTGCTACCTCAGGCCTTAGAGTTAATGCTGCCAAGTCTGAAGTGGTGTTTAATGGAGTGTCTGAGGAGCTCAGGAGTGATATTATTCAGGTGTCTGGTTTTAGAGAAGGATCCTTACCAGTGAAATACTTAGGCATCCCAATTCAAGCTGGTAGGCTCACTACTCATGATTGTAATGTGTTGGTTGATAAAATTGTGGGCAAGATTAGAGGTATTGGTGCACGAAAGTTGAGTTATGCAGGGAGGCTAACTCTAATTAACTCTGTTTTTAATACTCTACATAACTATTGGGCATCTATTTTTCTTATCCCTAAACTGGTTATCAAGAAAATTGAAGCAGTGTGTCGAAATTATTTATGGGATGGAGGGGTTGAGTAAAATAAGGCTCCTCTAGTCTCCTGGAAAAAGCTTTGCTGCAGCAAGAAGAGTGGTGGTCTAGGTGTGATTGAAGCTGGGGTATGGAATATTGCAGTGGTTGGTAAATTGGTGCATTGGATATACACTAAGGCTGACAGGTTATGGGTACAATGGGTGGACCATGTTTATATGAAAGGTGTTGATTGGTGTACCTATCAACCTCCTCTTGATTCTAATTGGAATTGGAGGAACGTTTGCAAGGTTAGAGATATTATGCAAAATGGTTACTTGAATAACTGTTGGATTGGTGATCCTAAAGGTTATTCTATTCGGTCAGGTTACAGTTGGTTGCAGGGACAGCACCCCCCTGTGCAGTGGTATCAGGAAGTGTGGGATGCATGGTGTGTGCCTAAACATTCTTTTATTGGATGGCTTATTCATCATGGAGCCTTGAATACACGGGAGAAGTTATTTGCTATAGGAGTGGCAGAGACTAATCAATGTGTTATATGTGAACGGGATGTGGAGACTCATGCTCATCTATTTGGACTGTGTGAGTACAGCAGCAGAATCCTGAAAGGTGTGGAGTGTTGGTTGCAGATTGGACTGGTTGGTTCTCAGACTGGTTCAGGTTTGCAGAAGAATGTCTGTCATATGGCCAAGATGGCGTGTTGGTATTATATTTGGCTGGCAAGAAATAGTTGCAGATTGGAAGGGGTATTAACTAGGCCTGAACTAGTTTGTACTGATATTCAGAGACTTGTTAGAGCAAGGATACAGCAAATGCTCCCCTCTGTGGTTGGGCATGCTGATAGAGTTTGGCTCCTTAAACTTGGCATGTCTGTTTAAAATAGTTTGTGCTGGTATAGGGTACCAAGTAGTAGTTTGTTGAAATGCATTGTAAAGCCTACATTTTATTGGTTATTAATGAAAAGCTCACATTTTACCAAAAAAAAAGTATGAATCTACCCTTATGTTATAGTTCCCCTAATCCCCCATTAACCCTGGCTAGAAGACAACTCACTCATGACAATGGTAAACCTACTAATAAAGGTGTGAATCATATTAGCAAGGTTGAACATGGTAAATGAGTAAAGTAATAACTAATTAAGCAAGGATAAAAAGGGTTATACCAACTTTAAGGATGGTCCAATTAATAAGCAAAGAAGAACACTTGATGAATGATGAAGAGTTGTCAAGTCTTCAATAAACCCCAAATACTCTTCAAATTACCCAACTAAATCTAAGAACACTTGAATGATTAAAGAGGAATTAAAATTTGATTAATATTGGATTGAGTAATACAACTTGATTAATAATGTATAAACTTGATTAATGCTAAATTCTAATTTGGTAATTAATCCCCTAACACAATGGGGTATTTATACTAAGTACAAGTATTAAGGTAACTAAGGGCTTAAATGACGATTAAGTCCCTAAGAAGAAGATTAGTGTTTTGCAAGTCCTAGAAAGAGCCGTCTGAATTGACATTGAAGCAAACTCGTGCTGCCCAGGGATCCGCTCGACCTGAAGGTGAGATGCTTGGATTAAGGCTTGAAAGCCCGACCTGGGCTCGGGACGCCCGGATTGAGGCTTGAGACGCCTGGATCTTTGATCAGCACTTCTTCTTCTTCTTTGACTGCCTAAGGATCCGTGGGGATCATTGGGAGGTCGTGATGGTATTCATCATTGCCCATTATACTTCATTTATTCAATTAGGTCTTTAGTAATGGTCTCCTCTTTGATGCTTGGTCATTAGATGCACTCCATTTAGCTCTACTTTGCTCCATAAATGCAAGGCTAGCAATCCTCTCATACATAGGATACAAAACCTCAAAGAATATGCAAAGTTGGGAACTAAAGATAAGAAACGACCCTAATAAGCACTAGAAAGCATAGGAACGAGGCTAGTTCGGAGACTAAATGTGCACAATTATGAGTCACATCAAATGCTATGCCTTCTTGCTTGACTCATTTAAGCCCTACTTGTGCTGATTCTGGCAAGTATGGGTTTGGTACTTGTGCTGATCTGGCAAGTGAGTTTTATCTTAGTCTTTGCGTCACTTTCGTGTTGATCTGGCGATTGGGTACTCGATTTTCATTTTGTCATCGAGTCTTGGATGCGGGCTGATTCTGTCGCATGTCGAATCGTAAATGTACATTCTGAGAGTCTGGCCAGGTTTAGACAATGACCGTATTATTATCGTAGTCCTACCCGAGGAAATTATAGTCTAAGATTAGTAAATGCCTTGCTTGGTTATGGTCATTTGCATATGTCTTTCTACACGAGAGTTTACGTCTTATATGGTTGATTGTGAGAGTCTTGGTCCTATCGGATACAAGAGGTGAGATGTAAGCCTTCTAGTTGCGATATGATCGCCGGGATTGATGTTCCCATCCATTCTTATGGTGAGATGCAAGCCATAAGTATGAATGTGACATTAGTAGCCACGTCTCGTGCAATGTTTGTTAAGAGGTTTTCAAAGTGATGGCTATGGTTTCCATTCATATATTTTGTATTGATTGATCCTTTATTTATCTACTTTATATGATTCAGATTCTAAATCTCATATCTATGTCACATTTCCTTGAAATGCGTGCTTTTGTATAAATGACCGTATTCTTGTCTTTCATATTATTCAATCATTTCACATGAATAGTTGAGTCTCTATTATGCTAATGTTGATCTATCTCGTTCCATCTCTTTTAATTGCCATGTTCAAATATAAACTTGATGTTCATGTCTTTTGTAAATATCTTACATGATTTACTTAATTGAGTTATTTGTTATGTTCATTTTGACAATTTGTGGCTGGGAGAACTGTGACACCCCGCGATAAAGCGGAAAATATAACTAATACATTTAAGCGGAAATTATGAAATTTTTTTAAAAACTTTTTATTATTAGGTAAAGTTTAACATGCTGGAGTCACTAATAAATTGAAACAAGTGCAACGATAAGCAAATTTAGGTTATTACAAACCAAGTCTAGCAAAAATAGGGGGAAAAGATATCCCACGAATAACAAGTCTAAAAGGTGAGTCTAAGCATAACGACAGAAAAAAAAAATCCAACGGTCAAGGTACTCGCTAGCTCACACATGTCTTCACCCCATAAATGCACCAACTAATACCTGTCATTCATGTAAACATAAACGCCACAGTTAGTGGGAAGTAACTCAAGGTTCTCCTAGCCACATTTTATCAAAATGACCATAACAAAGAACTCAGTAAGGCAAGTCATAATAAATACGGGATACAATTCAGTTGAACAAATAAGCATGGGATCATTCATGTTAGAATAATAAGAGGAAGCAAGATAGAATAGCAAATGAGCATGCCATACACATATTTAAATAGGTAAAGTAAAGGAAAGAACATGGATACGGTTAGTTAATCACAAGCACGAATTCCAATAAAATGTGACATATACAACTATTCGAATTATACAAGACTAATACTTAAGTCGTGTGAGATAAACAAACGAGTGATCAATCATCGCAATATAAGTAGTTGAAAACCATAGTTATTCCTTTGAAAACCTTTTAACAAACATTGCATGGGATGTGGCTACTAATGTCACATTCATATTTATGGCTTGCATCTCACCATAAGAACGGATGGGAGCATCAATCCCGGCGGTCGTATCGCAACTAGAAGGCTTGCATCTCACCTCTAGTATGCAATAGGACCAAGACTCTTACATCCAATCAATATAAGACGTAACTCTTGCCTTGAATGACATATGCCAATAACTATAACCAAGCAAGACCTTTACTACTCATTAGATATAATTCCCTTGGTAGGATGACAATAATGATTATAATAACTCAGTCCTAGTCTAAATCTGGTTAGACTCTTGGAATAGGATGGTTCCCGATTCAACATGCGGCAGAACAGTCCGCATTCAAGACTCGATCGACAGAACAGAAGTCGAGTACCCACATTCGGCAGAACGGCACGAAAGAGACGGAACGAGTATAAATTAACCAACTCCCGACTGAACGGCACGAGAGCGGCGTGAACCAATACTTGGCAAAACGGCACAAGTAAGGCGTAAAGATGCTAAAGCTAGTAACACGGCATAATGACATTCCCATAAGAGTACGACTCATTACAAGTAGATATTCAAGATAAGCATTCCATACTTGAAACTCGATAAAGATTCAACCAAGAACAAGTAAGAACTCATATGTGGAGTATATAACACTATTTCAATCTAATATTACTTGAATAAACCTTATATTTCATATTTATATGTCACTTGAGCTCAAAATGGAACAAGTGATAACAAATAACTTAAGTGATACGAAACATGTGGCAAAATGTAAACAAATGAATATGAACTCAAATATGAAGTATAGAGCATCATTTCATACTTTTCTAACATGAATAAATATTATACTCCATCTTTACATGTTAATTAAACATATTATAAACAAACGATAACAAATGAATTAAGTAATGCGAAACATTAAGAAAATAATAAACAAACCCAAACCGAGCCGCATTTAAACTTGACAACCAAAACCGATGTTTACATGTGAATGAGACATAAGCAAGGGGCTCCAATGATAACAAAAATAAGTGTCAACACACCATACACAAACATTAGAACCAAGGTTAAGATGCATACCCAACAAGAAACATAAAACCTAATTTATAACAAGTTTAGTACTCGACTAAAACAAGGGTCAAATTTAAA
The DNA here is from genome assembly GCF_048544455.1 of Silene latifolia. Taxonomy (NCBI): domain Eukaryota; kingdom Viridiplantae; phylum Streptophyta; class Magnoliopsida; order Caryophyllales; family Caryophyllaceae; genus Silene; species Silene latifolia. The sequence goes on from NC_133534.1 coordinate 121,479,534, forward strand.
TGGTCAAAACTTGAGTTCTAGACATGAATGCAGTTAAACCAATGGGAGGTGATAGCATATCGTCTTACGGTTCTAATGGTAGGTCATAAGCCCAAAATGATCAAGAAACGAGGAAGTTATGGCCATTTTACGAAAACTGGTCAGGCTAAAACTGTGGCTGCAGTAACTTCCCACGACACATATAAACCACATCTTTATCCCCAAATCAATATTATCTTATGATTACAATCCAATTGAATAAGAACATGTAATTAATAAGGAATTTCATATGTATACTTGAGACAAAAATCAATAGTTTACATATCCAGCAACAAACTTTACCCAATTGTTCTCAACTCAAAGTTTACAAACTGACAATTTCATTTCATAATTAAACACAAATATAAGCATGAATAAGATGATTTAATCATTAATTCATCCATGTAACTAACCCAATTCATCCATGTAAACACTCATGTAACCATAAGATTAGAAATTTCTCAAACAACCATAAGATGTTTTCACATACAAACTTATTCAACAATAAACATGTAAACCATGTAAAGATTGAAACTTTAACACACATATGAATGAACTACAACATATAAACACACAGAATTGACATAATATCGAGTAACCTATCACCGTTACCTTTTACACTTCAAATAACACGATTCCGACTCAATACTACTCCGGAACACTAAAGTTTTCACCTAGAAACAAGTTTAAGACAAAAGGGCTTAGAAAAATCATTTTACAAAAAGATAGATTTTCTAAAAGGTTCAAAAGGTATGATTTTTCTTACATAGAAAGAAGGAGGAGAAGGACAGGAGAAGATTGGTACAACAATCATAGGATTTCGTTGGGAAACGAAGAAATGACATCCGTCTTAAGCTTTGAGCTTTTGAAGGTTTAATGGTGGAAATCTCATTTTTCCTAAGGAAGAAGATCAAGGAAAGTTGCTGAAAAATTAGAAGTGAAACCCTAAAAGAAGAAGTTTTTTTTATTTTAAATATGGTCCATAGGTTTGTTTTGGCTCAATAACAAAGGCACTTGGTTTGTGACTCGGTTTTGCACTAAAAAGACTCACACTACGACTTTTAAGGCATTCCGGGTACAAATTAAACCAAATTAAATTTTATGAAACGAAAACACGATTTTGAAATTATAAAACCAAATAAATAATATACCAACTAGTTTAGATCCCGCCCAATGAATGCGTGGTATATTTAGAGTTTTTATTTTTGTATTACTTAATCATGCTAAATTAACACCCAAATAATTTTTCATATTTCATGTCATTACATTTTGATATAAGAAAAAAAAATTAACGGTAACCATGAGAATTGAGTAAAATTGAACTGTGAAATAATAGTGGTATCTCATTAATTGTTCATTTTTCTCGTTATTGTATTTTGTTTCGAGCAAAATAAAAAAAATAAAAAATAAAAAATTAATTCAAGAGAGTTGAGTAATGTGCTGAAATGTATTTTTTTTAAAAAAGTATTTTTATACCACAAAGCTAGTGATTCCAATTTATAAATTCTCTCAATTTTTTTTGTGGTAAAAGTAATCAAAACGATTTATATTTTGTTTATACAAGACATGAATAGTATGAGTCAAGTCATTCTCAAATAATAGCATTACTAAAAGATTTAATAGTTTAAAATTTTATATTATTTATACTTTGAATAAAATATTATAGTTTAGTGTTTAGTAAAAATTATATAATGTGAACAAAAGAATAACTTTAATGAAAATAATTATATAATAAAATTATATTTTTTAATTATTAATTACAATATTAGTGAATACAATTAAATTATCAATAGCTTCCTTATTTAAAAATATGGTTTTTGGAGGGAAAACTTGTGAGTTCACCTATTCATTTAGTAAATAGGGGATTAAAATCAAGTATTATTAAAATAGCGACTTTAATAAATTACTTATTAAGTTAAATTCGGGGATGTTACAATCAACCCACCTTTTTAAAAAGTTTCGTCCTCGAAACTTGAAAGTAGAAGATGAAACGTTATAAAGATAAAGTTGTGCTTTTCGAAATCGACAACCAAAACATTCACAAGGTTTGACACCATAAAAATTAGAATCCTTCAAAAAGTTTGAAGGGGGATTTTTCAAACGCACAAGTTTCTCGTCAAAGGACGGAAGTGTTCTCGTTGCACATTCAAGAACACCAACCTTCCAAATTAAAGACAAGGCCAAAAGCAAAATCATATGCCGATAAGCGTAGAACAAGTTATTAGACGTCTCCAATAACGAGTCCTAACATCCCATCAACTTCAAAAACAAATGAAAATGATAATCCTGTTAAATTTTCTTTTGGTTAATCCAAATTGGAAGTAAAAGATCCATTTTCAAACACTAAATGAAGTCAAATTTTCCGAAAATGTAACGTTAAACTTCGACATTGAATAAAAAATAAACCAAAATTAGTTAGAAATCGAGCAAAATTAAAAGCAACTCGGGTATCACGATCACGAATCACGATAAGAAGTCTGCACCCAACGAACAAAAAGGGAACTAAATCGAACTTTCATTGTCAAACGATTGAAATAAGTCAAGTTTTGCAAGAGTAACGCAAAATTTTAACAACGAATCCAAGAGGGTGATTCAAAGCGGTTAGAAAATGCTCAAGATGGGAAATCAACTTAGGTATCACAGATATAAATTATGATAATGGAATCCAAATTCAACAAAGAAAAAGGACTAAGTCGAACTTTTAGGGATAGAAAGGCGAGATAGAGTCAACAAGGAGGTTGAAGAACATAGACTTTTAGAAGCCACTAGTTTCATTCCGAAATGAGAAGCACAACGAAACGAGTAAGAGGGACATGGACGATAAAGCTTATGGTCAAAGAGGAGGGAAAACTAGGCAACACGGAAATGCCACGCACTCAAATCACAACCAACAACATTATCCTAAACTGTTCCTCAAACATCCCTAGAAAACCAATCTTATAAACACGCTACATCCAAGAATTTCCTCAAGGCAACTTTCGTCACATTACTTCTAAGCTATTCCATGAAACAAAACACTCCACCACAATCGTGATTCCACAACTCCCAAATATAACGACCTCCACAAAGACAAGATCAAAAATATAACAAAGCTATACTCATATCCAACTAGCGTCAAGTCACAACACCAATCTAACTATGGTCATCGACATCCTAAAGGTGTTTTCCTCCAAGATCACATCATGAACTTTACTCCATGTTTACTCCTAAGTTAACAACGCTCAACCTACCAAGCTTTCAAATCACAAATACGATTAACAAAGTCAAGTTCCATAACCTAAGTAACATATACAACTCATATCTTACACAAAGAATTCCACCAATCAACCTCACTCACTTCATATCAATTAACTAAGCATAAGAAACATCAAGGTATGTCTTACCACACTAGCAAAGCTTTTCCAACAACAAAAACTCTCAAAGCAAGGGTTAGGAGTCAACCACAAAGAAACTCCTCATAGCCAAAATTAAACCAAGGTTAACATCCCACAAAAGAAAGAAAACTATCTACGAGGCATCATGGGGGATAAGATAGAAACGAAAGAACAAGTTGGGAGGGTACAAAAGTAGCTTCCAAGCAAAGCAAAAGACAGTTTATAAAAAAGATAAGCATCAAGAGGCAAGGAATAAGGTAAGGTACACTAAGAACAAGAAAGGAAGTAGAATCATATGTTGAGTCGACAATGGCGCGCCCTTGGCACCGCTGAGGAGAAAATAATAGATCGACAACGACGCATCCTTGTCATCGCTGACGAAAATAAAGGTGTTTGATCGACTACGGCGCGACCTTGGCACCGCTGCTACCGAAATTCACGTAGAAAATCCCAATCAAAACATATAGCAAAAAGAATTAACGTAGAAAATTAAAATGGCCTAAATTAGCGCGAAAAAAGAAAAGAAAATGAAAACAATGTGCCCGAAAATGGACAAAATGACACGACCGGACGGTAGGGAGGGCTACCCCCTAAAAAAAGAATTTAAAAGAAATGTCTAAGTGTGTCATAAACATTTTTGAAAAGAGGGAGTGACATGATTCCCCGAAAAAAAAAACAGAAAATAAGAACGAGTATGTGTGCGTATTTGGTGAAATGTCGATTTTGCCTCGAAAAGCGAACTCGTAAAAAATTAGGAAACATAAATTTGGTAATTAATCTAAATTACTGAATTAAGTCCCTATAGGAATAGGAAACTTAAACTAAAACAGATTAGGAAAGATCCACGGCTCTCAAACGAGGAAGAGAGCCTGGGAAGAGGCGGAGCAAGAGGTGCGATCCTTCGAAGAGGCGCAGCTGCTGATGAGTCTTCTCTCCAGCTAGTCAGATCTCGACAAAATTGATTGAACTGCCCCCGTCTATCAGGATTCTTGATACCTTAGCTGTGCCAATTTGCATGGTAATTACCAAGCTGTCATGGTGTAGATCTGATATTCCCTGCAAGTCTGAGTCATCAAAAGTAATAGCAGGTAATGACTTAGATCTAAGAGGGGGTTGAAGTTTAGACTCCCTGGATATTCTTTTGGCAGCCGAGCTGGTTAAGCCACATATTTCTGATCCTCCATTTATGAACTTGACTTCATAGATCGGGGGAGGAGGAGGAGGATTTATGTTGTTCCCTGAATCCCTCTTGTTTTGTCCTTCATCTTTGTTCTTTGGCTGCTGGATTAAGTCTTTCAGATAGCCCTTCTTTAGGAGGTATGCCACTTGTTTCCTGAGTTGGATGCATTCTTCTGTGGTGTGCCCGATGTCTTGGTGGAAGTCACACCATCTCGTTGGATCTTTCCTGGGGTTGTCGGATTTTTTGGGCCATCTGACCGTGTCTCCCAGGCTTTCCAGACGTTTGATTAATCCTGCAGTATTTATAGAGAAGTTATATTCAGGAATAGTTGGTAGGCTAGAAAGGGTACCTTTGTGTTCTTGTGCCATGTTGACTTCAGATCGTTCAGGTCTGGAATAGGGTGCTGATCTGGGGTTGCCTCCTTTCTGGTAGGAGCTTTTCCTGTTAGTGTTTCCATAGCCATGCTTTCCTCCGGACGAGTTTGTTATGCAGTTGAGATCTTCTTCCAATCTGACATGTTCTAAGGTGATGGATTGAACAGTGGCAAAGGTTGGGCAGGCTTTATTGGTTAAGTCTGCATAGATGTCACTATCAAGCAGAACTCCTTGCCTGAAGGCTTCTACCGCCGTCTCTTCGTCGCACCTGGGAATGGCTACCTTCTCTTTGACAAATCTTGCCAGGAATTCTTTGAGAGATTATTCAGGAAGTTGCTTTACCCTGAACAGGTTACTGGGTCTCTTGGCCATGTCTCTGCTGCTTGCGAATTATTGATTGAAGACATTGACCAGTTCTGCAAAATTCTTGATACTTCCATTTTGGAGATTGATGAACCATTGTAATGCTGCTCCAGTCAGGGTTCTACCAAAGCCTTTACACATGCAGACCTGCCTGAGTTCACTGGGTATTGAGGCGGCTAACATCTTCTGTTTGAATATGGCAACGTGATTTTGTGAATCAGAGGTTCCATCATAAGTTCTCATTGATGGGACGGTAAATTTCTTGGGGAGATCAATCTTTGCAATTTCATCTGCAAAGGGTGAATCAGCGAAGCTGTCAACTTCCACTTCAGCCACAGGGTCTGGCACTCCAGGTATATTTTCTATTTTGTTGTGGAGTTTTTGAATTTCCTGAAGCATAGCCATCATTATTGCTGCTTCAGTTTTGTTTGTTTCATCGTTGGGAATGATTTGGGTGCCGGATGAGGTATCCTTCTCCGGAGTTCCAAAATTGGAAAAGTCAATGTTTTTGATAATGGATGAGAATGGGGTTCCTGGTTCGAATCTGGTCTTGGAGCCTGAAGCCTGATTTTCCAATTTTTTTTCTCAGGTTAGACTCAGATTCCTTAAGCCTACTGATTTCAGCCTCTGATTGGGCTGCCTTTTATTGAATTGTCTCCAACTCTTTGATCTTAGCCAAGGCAGCCGCCAATTGTTGTTCTGGGGTGAGTTCTACCATTTTTGTATGTGAATATTAAATGAAGAATGGTAAAAGGAATTTTTTGTTTAACGAACTAGATGCCCCACGGTGGGCGCCAATTGTTTTAGCCGGATTTTTCCTGGAAGGATCCGGCTTGATTATAGAGTAATAAGGGTATCCAGTTCAATAAATTAGGAATAAAAGCGTAAATGAATAATGGGTAAGGACTAAGTATAAATAATGTTGTTTGTATTTCTTTGATAAGCTGACCACAAGTTCAGTGTATACAATTGAATATTCAGGATAATAATAGACAAGTTGTAGAGGAAAGATGAATAATGATGTCCTCCCTACAAATGTTTAGATCATGCTATTTATAGTTTTTAAATATTAACGTTGGATGCATCCTCAAAGTTCTCCTTGATCGTTGGAGTTGTTAGCTGGAAAATAGGGCACATTCCCTATTAATACGGTTGACTCGTTCTTCTTCAACAAACCGTTGATCTTTTCCTTTTGCACGTTCTGATTTGCTAATATTATGTGCTCTTTGTAGTTGGACTTGGTCTTCCATGAGAGTAGGATGTGGTTATTTGTTCATATAACCGTATTTCTTGTTTGTCAATTTGATCCAGCCTGTTCAAGTATCTTATCAGGCTATTCTACGCTTACCATCAGGTTTTTCTTCTGGGATTTAATAGCTTGCTTGCCTTGTGATACTCTTCGTCTGTCAAATAATAATTAGATTTGTCTTGTCCTTGGTTGCCCTAATCAGCCTAGCAAGGTCAGGCTAAATTAATGTCAGACCAGGCTAAATTGGGCCTAAGAGGTTCATAGGGGATTCATGGGAGTTGATCATACAAACACGTTCTCAATTATATAGCAAGCACTTATTGTTGTGATAGGATCGAGTTGGTGTATAAGCTTACAATCCCTTAGAAGGCTTGGGTCCCGGAGCCGAATCGATTAGATTGTACAACACCTATAAGTCGAGTTAATCCTTTATATTCAACTATATGTATGGTCTAATGAGGCTCGAGTTGGTGTATAAGCTTACAAGCCTCATTGAAAAGATAGGTGATGGGTAAAAAATGCACGGATTCATAGGCTCGCATTTCATCAAACATAACATGTGCATAAATTGAAATCACAACAACCAAGCAAATTAATTATGAAAACATATTAGACTAAGCATAGATCAATCCCCATGTTGGTTCCCCCTAATTCCCCATGAACCCTAGCTAAGGAAACTACTCACTCATGATCAAGTTTAACATGTTAATAAGGTTGTCAATCATACTAACAAGGCAAAACATGATGAATAAATAAAAGTGATTAACAATAATTAAACAAGGTTAAGAGATAATTATACCTATGAAGATGATTCCAATTAATAAAGCAAAGAATAATAGAAGTACTTGATGATTGATGGAAGATTGTGAATCCTCCAAATAAACCCAAATAATCTTCTAATTACCCAAAATAAAGGAAGAACAATAGAGAAATTAAGGAAATATTAAGATGTGATTAATATTGAAAATTTTGTTACAACTAAATTAACACTAATTTGAGTGTATTTAGAGATGATTTTAACTTGATTGATGATGGATTAAGACTTGATGCTAATATAGGTAGTACAAAGGGGTATTTATACTAAAGATTAGGTACAAGGATTAGGGTTACTAAGAGCCTAAATGGCTATTATGACCCAAAGAAAAGTTGAGGAAATGCTACTCCCGAAGGATATGAGCGGATCCTCTAGCTAGTCCCGTGTTGATCTGCTCGTCCCGTGCTGAGGCACGGGTTGTTCTGACTTGTGATCCGCTCGAATCCTAGGGAAGATTCTTGGATCCAGTTGCTGCAAGCCGCTCATCCTGGGCACAAGACGCCCGGATCATGGTGTTCAGACGCCCGGATCGTGCTCAATCCGCTCGGATTCTTGGACAGACTACTTTTCTTCTTTTGCACCTTAACAATCCTCAAGGATCATGTCGGGGATGCAAGGATCATTTCATCATTGCCCATTTCACTTTATTATCTACTTAGGCCTCTAGTGTTGGTCTTCTCTTGATGCTTGGTCATTAGATGCGATCAATTTAGCTCCATTTCGCCTCATAAATGTAAGGTTAGTAATCCTTTCCTGCCAAGGAGACAAAACCTCAAAGAATATGCATATTGGGAAACTAAAGATAGTAAATGACCCAATTATGTGCTATAAAGCATGGGAACGAGGTTAATTTGGGGACTAAATTTGCTCAAATATGAGTTACATCAATAGGTTCGCAGATCATAGTGAGTTTCGATATGAATCGACTTATGTACTACACTTTGCCCAGGAATCCTCTAACCTCTTTTTCTGTTTGGGGTTGTGGCATCTCCATTAAGGCCTTGATCTTGGATGGATCAATTTTTATCCCCCTCTGGCTGACAACGTATCCCAGAAGCTTGGCTGACGTTACTCCGAATGCATATTTCTGAGGATTAAGCCTCATGTTATATTTGTGCAATCTGAGGAAGAATTTGTGAAGGTTAGTGATGTGTCCTTTTCTATCCTTAGATTTGACGATCATATCGTCAACATACACCTCCACCTCTTTATACATCATGTCATGTAGCAGAGTAGTCGCAGTGCATTGGTACGTAGTCCCGACATTGATTAGCCCGAATGGCATAACAGTATAATAGTATGTGCCCCACTAAGTGACGAAGGCTGTCTTGTGCATATCTTCTTTGGCCATTTTGATTTGGTTATACCCTGCATACCCGTCCATGAAGGATAACAATGCGTGTTATACTGTATTATCTACCAATATATCGATGTGTGGTAGAGGGAAGTCGTCTTTAGGACTTGCTTTGTTCAAGTCTCAAAAATCAACACAAACCCGGATTCGCCCATCCTTTTTGGGTACGGGGACTATATTAGCCACCCAGTCTGAATACTTAGAAACTTTGATGAATCCGGCTTTGAGTTTCTTACCGACCTCTTCTTTAATCTTAAGAGCCCACTCTGTCCTCATCTGACGAAGCTTCCATTTCACAGGTTTGAAACCTGGCTTAATCGGAATGCGATGTTCTGCAATATCCCTGTTGATCCCTGGCATGTCCTTGTAACACCAAGAAAACGTCTTTAAACTCGTGTAGGATGTCAATGAAATTGGCCCTTTCAGTCGGGTCTAGGGTCATCCCTATCCTAAGTTCAAGGGGTTCTAACTCCGTTCCTACGTTGATAGGTTCAGTGTTTTCTATAACCGGTGCTTCTTCCCCCTCTTATAATATTTCTTTAATTATATAGGGACGTAATTCGATCGAGTCTGGGTCAGGATCATCCTCATTATCATCGTAAACAGAATTGTATTCAGAATAACACAAGGAGTAAGAAGAATCAGATTTATTCATATTAATGTTTGAAATTAGCTGAAACAAAGAAGCCATCTGCGCAGTAGTCAGTGGCGGTAAAGGGACAATTGCTGGGACATTTCCCAAGCTACTGTTACTAGGCGATACTATGCTAGGAGAAACCAAAGTGTGGGGAGTGACGACAGGAGAAGACTCTCTAGCGACTTCTCTAGACTTAGGTTCCGAGTCTGACTCTTATTCCGACTCTAACTCGAATTCATTGTCTTTGGGTTCTCCTTTGAACATATCTCCTTCTCTAGTAGTGACATTGAAGACTTTTTCTTGATTGTTGGTCCACTTGATCGACTTTATCCATCCTTTCTGCTGATTTGAGCTGGTGTCAGTTATCAGTGTTGTAGGGTTCAAATGGTCGTCTTGAAGTATCATGGTAATGATCTCATCCTGCGCTGGAAAGGTGGAGATGGTGGAATAACTCTCCTAATTTTCTAGTACATTGACCTCATCTTCAGCTGGAGAAATGACGTGTGAACAATCCAAGGTGGATTCCTCATCTGTGATCATCATAATTCTAAAAGGATTCTCAGTATTGCTTGGCTTTCTTGCAGGAGGTATAGGCAAGCTCCCATCTTCGATCATGTCCTAAATGGCATGCTTCAATTTGAAGTTATTCTCTGTATCATGCCCTTTGCCTCTATGGTACTCGCAGTAGGCATTCTCATCCCAGAATCTAGACTTCTTCTCTGTGTCAGGTGTAGGTCCTATGGGTTGGAGTTTACCTTGTTTCATCAATCTTTTTAGAGCTTTGGAGTATGAGTCACCAACGTTGGTGAACTTCCTCTGCGGGTTTGATGTGACTCATATTTTTGCACATTTAGTCCCCGAATTAACCTCGTTTCCATGCTTTCTAGCAACTATTAGGGTCATTTCTAATCTTTAGTTCCCTATTTTGCATATTCTTTGAGGTTTTGTGTCCTTGGTAGGAGAGGATTGCTAGCCTTGTATTTATGGAGCAAAATGGAGCTAAATAGATCGCATCTATTGACCAAGCATCGAAGAGGAGACCAATACTAAAGGCCTACGCAAATAAATCAAGAGAATTGTGCAATGATGACGATCCTCACGACCCTAAATCAATCCCCACGGATTGTTAGGAAGTCAACATAAGAAGAGGAACCATGTCCCAGGATCCGGACTGTTGGAATATGTGTCCTCCGACAATAATGCGATCACAACTGTTGATCATGATGATCACATGTTTAAGTCTCATTATAAAGAATACAATTGGGAAGTAATATTTACTGTCAACTGGTCCACACATATCGGTAATGATTGGCTGACTAGAGTTTGACATTACTGTCGTGCAACGGTGGTGATCAGTTGATCCCCTAGGTCATACCTAAAGGGCAACACTCTTAATTGATCAATTAATTGATCGTATAACGTTACGAGTCAATTAAATTATTTAAAATTGACGGACGATTTTGGAAGTAATATTTACGTGTCTCATTGAAATTTGATTAAATGAGATACGGTCTGAGTAATCGAATTGTTTCATTACTCAGATTAAATTATTGTTTAAAGAAACAATTGAAATTGAATGAATTATTATAAATACAAGTTATTGTGATTTATAATTGGTAAAATATTTTGGTACTAGTAATTATGAATTACTAGGTCAATTTTTGTATATGACGTATTTTTATTAATACGTTGATTTTTAGTATGTTAAAAATACATAACAATTTTATGTGACATACGACATGTGACATATTGACAAATTGACAAAAATAAAATGGATTCCATTTTATAAAAGTGCCGAAATTAAGAGGAGGATTAAGCTAATATTGTGTTGATTATATTAGTGGAGAGCATGATGATTACCCTAATTGACTAGCCATGCAAACCTAGTGTTCATTGTGAAGAACAACTAAAGCATGCATTGGCTCCCTCTAATCCCCTCTTCCACCCGGTTTTTGAGAGGAAAAACCACTTTGGTTTTTCCTCTTATTTTACCTAATATACACAAAATGTTTTTGTTGTTCGCTAATTCATTTTCATTCATCAAAAATATTTTAGAGAGATAAAATATTTTCTTCTTCTTCCTCTCCTCTTAACCGGTTTTAAGAGTCCAAAACCAAAGATTTTTTGGGTTAATTTTATCACTAAATTAATATTGTACTAGTATTCATAATATTAATTTTATTAAGAGTGTGCCTTGGGTATTATACTTTGGGAGAGATCCTATACTTGGATCTTAGTTCTTCCATTGAGGAAAGCACAAGAACAAGAGAGAAGGAGATCTCTCATGTGCCCTTATAAACCGAAATTCCAATGTAAGATGAAGATTTCTTCTTTATATTGTTTATGGTTTGTATGCATAAGATCACCAATTAATTTTATGATTAAATTAACCTAAAACATATATGAATATGTTGAGTATATAGATCTACTTTTCCTTCACGGACATCCCAAGCTTAGGATGACCGTCCCTGCCCAGAATCCGGGTGTCTCAAGGCTCAGCTCGCGCGGATCCTCTGACAGACATGTGCATACTTCAAGCCAGAACGCGCGTGTCCCTTGGGAGTGCTACTCAAGCCGCGCATGTCCCTATGGGATTTGCAAATCATCAAGCTTCTCTTAGGGTCTAAATCGTCATTTAAGCCCTTCGTAACCCTAATCCCTTTACTTAATTTTAGTATAAATACCCAATTGTACTATCTAGATGAGCATCAACCTTAGAATCAAGTCCTAATCTCATTCTAATTTCTTAATTTAGTCTTAATCCAAGTTGTAATACACATTTCAATATTAATCACATCTTAATCTTTTCTTAATCTCTCAATTGTTCTTAGTTTTAGTTGGGTAATTAGAAGATTATTTGGGGTTCATTGGAGGATTGACAACTCTCCATCAATCATAAAGTTTCCTTCTATTATTCTCTGCTTTATTATTTTGATCATCTCAAGTTGGTATAATCCCTTTTACCTTTTCTTAATTTTTGTTATTTACATTACTTGTTCATCATGTTTTGCTTTGTTAATATGATTGACATCCTTATTAGCATGTTAAACTTGATCATGAGTGAGTAGTTTCTTAAGCTAGAGTTATTGGGGAATTAGGGAAATCAATCATGGGATTAGACCTATGCTTAATTTAATATGCTTTCATAATTAATTGCTTGCTTGTTGTGATTTTAACCTATGCACATGTTATGTTTCATGAAATGCTAGACTATGAAACCTTGCATTTTTTACCCATCTTTTATCTTTTCAATGAGGCTTGTAAGATATAAGCCAACTCAAGCCTTGTTAGACCATTGATGTGACTCATATTTGAGCATATTTAGTCCCCGAATTAACCTCGTTCCTATGCTTTTTAGCCAATATTTGGGTCATTTATTATCTTTAGTTTCCATTTTTCATATTCCTTGTGGTTTTGTGTCCTTGGTAGGAGAGGATGGCTAACCTTGCATTTATGAGGCGAAATAGAGCTAAATGGATCACATCTAATGACCAAGCATGAAAGAGAAGACCGACACTAGAGCCTTAGTAGATAAATAAAGTGAAATGGGCAATGATGAAAGGATCCTTGAATCCTCAACACGATCCTTGTGGATTGTTAAGGAGCTAAAGAAGAGAAGAACTATGCCCAAGGATCCGAGCGGCCCGAGCATGATCCAAGCGTGCCACACTGCAAGGATCTGAGCGGCTTGATCCCATGACGAGCGGACTGTGCAGCAAGGATCCGAGCGTCCCCTCCCATGATCCGAACGGATCCCTTCACAGAACAACCCGTGCCTCAGCATGAGACGAACGAATCGTGGCGGGACTAGCAAGGAGGATCCGCGCATTTCCCTCGGGAGTAGCATTTCCTCAATTTTTGTTAGGGTCTTAATAGTCATTTAAGCCCTTAGTAACCCTAATCCTTGTACCTAATCTTTACTATAAATACCCCTTTGTACTACCTAGATTAGCATCCAACTTTAATCGATTCCTAATCCAATCTTAACACTTACTTAAATTAGTCTTAATTTCGTTGTAATACAATTCTCAATATTAATCACATCATAATCTTTTCTTAATTTCTCTATTGTTCTTTCTTTTATTTGGGTAATTAGAAGATTATTTGGGTTTATTTGGAGGATTGACAACCTTCCATCAACCATCAAGTATTTCTATTATTCTTTGCTTTATTATTTGGAATCATCTTCATAGGTATAATTTCTCTTTACCCTTGCTTAATTATTGTTAATCACTTTCATTTATTCATCATGTTTTGCTTTGTTAGTATGATTGGCAACCTTATTAGCATGCTAAACTTGATCATGAGTGAGTAGTTCTTTGTAATACCCCGTAGTTTAGTGAAGTTTATATAATTAATTTACGTAATTCAAATAATTGATTATGACGGTTATAATTAATAATTGTGAACAAGACAGAATGATATAATAAAATAATAAAAAAATAGAGTAATGGGTCGAAATGGTAATTGGGTAATAATAATATACGATAATTTATTTGGTAATAGTGAATGATTATTATGTTATAATAATAATAATAGTAATACGATAATAATAATAATAATAACAATAGTAGTAATAATAATAATAATAATAATAATAATAATAATAATAGTAATTGTATTTATAATAATAATAATAATATTTGTTGTGAGACGGTAATTAAATAAATAAAATAATAAAGAAAGACGGGATTGGAGTTGGGTCATGTGCTATAGAGCTTGGGTCGACTATATATGTTGCGTAAATTGGCTCATTAATTGTCGGGATCAGATAAGTACTAATAATAATAATAAGTGTATTTTATATTTCCTAATTGGTTCCTTACAACCTTAGTCGACCAATATAAATAGATGAAACCTCGGACAATGGTCCTTATTATTCATCAAATCTGAAAATAATTCACAAGAGGGATATTAAGAAAGTATTGGTGACGGAATTAGCGGCGATAATTAATTAAGGTAAAATTGTAATCTCGTTTTATGTTCTTATTCAGCTGAATGTCAGACGATCTTAAGACGCTTAGAAACTGAACCAAACCTCGACGGAATCAGACGACACTTTGGAAGGTGGTACATGGGGTTGCAAGGGTTGGGTTGGGTGTGTTGGTGGTGTCAGGTAAGGCCTAGGGTGGCGGTGGCAGGCGGGTTTCGAGGGCTGTGGCAGGTGGGTTAAAAACCGGGTAGTAGGGGACTTCGACCCTAATAGGACCCTTATTCGGGTTGACCTTGACCTGGGTAAGGTGGGGTTGGGTCCTGGTGTTTAGGTCGACCAGGTTGGAGGTGTTTTGGCGGTCTTTGGTGGTGGTTGGTGCTGGTGGTAGCCGGAAGTTCGCGAAAACAGGGGAAGGGGTTTTAGGAGTTGTTGGTGTCGGTTTTGGTGGATGTGGTTTGCCGTGAGGGGTCGTGGCCAGTGGTGGGACCACCGTGGGTCAAGGGAGACCACGGTGGTGGCCACTTGTGGTCGTGGGGTTGTGTTTGGTGGCTGAAAACCGTGTGTTTAAAGAGGCTGTTTGTTAGTTTTGATTGTTGATGGGTGGTGTCGTGGGAGCTTCTAGGGCGTGAGATTGTGGGGTGCTGGAGATGGTGTGGCTGGTGGTTAGTGGTCGGCTGGGTGAGTCGTGATGTAGGCTAGAGGTGGCAGGTTTGGGTGGTGTCGATGGTGGCTAGGGGTGTCGGATATAAGCGGGTTTAGAAGGGTTGTCAAACACGATTTTGTCGCGTACTATGTAGTATGTGGGTTTGTCTTTTACGGGTTGTTTGGGTAAATGGGCTTTATTTTATTGTTTATTAAGTCAGGCTTATTTTGGTGTGTTTGGTGACGGGTTTTAAGTGGGTAATTCGGGTGACTCGGGTTTGTTTCATAAGCGGGTTTTTAATATCGTAACCTTTAATAATTATAATAAATAATTATTTTGAATAATTAAAAAAAAGGAAGAAATAAATTAATAATTGAATTGAATTATAATATTTTGATTAGGTGAAGGTTGTAAAGAATTATAATCGGATCGGATTTGCTTTATTTATCGGATTGCTTGAGCTGCTTGATTGGAATTGCTTATCAGGTAGGGATAAATCCTACTCAACTTTTACTCGATAATATTTGTTGGATGATTTATATTAAAGTGAATTGATCATATTTGAATTGTGTTGGTTGATATCGTTGAAATTGTTGGAGGGGAGAATTATATTGTAGATGTTGGTTGGATTAGCTATGATGGAGTTACTGTTATTGCATTGGTTATTCAGTTTAATACTGGCAGACATCCCTTCGTGGTGATGTAGATTATTATTGCGGTTATATTGGCAGACGTCATGCTAAGAGCCTTCGGGTGACGTATTTCAGATTTATTCTGGTAGACGATATTTTATCGTATTTACTCGAGGCAGGCCCCAGATTGGTCTTCAGGCCATCTGGCGGATATTTAATCAACTATATGTTGAGACAGACATTACCTTTGGTATTGTAGTTTATGTTTACTCACCTTCGGGTTGAGGCTGCCCCGGCCAGGAATTGGCGGGTTGATTAGTGTAAAGATTAAGTAAAATAAAGGAGCACGTTGTCAGGGGATTGTGCAATGAAAAAGGAAATTGGATTATTTATCGTATGTTTTTGTTGTTAGTATTTATTCCTACTCAACCTCGCGGTTGACTGTGTATTCGTGAAGACCTGCGGTGAACCGTTTTATGGGGAGCAGATTTGACAGGTACTAAAGATTAGCTGACTTGGGAGCATTGGGATGAGAGCTTGACTTGGACCATAGTTGAAGTCTAGATCACATAGAATAATTACATCACTTTATTTATTTCCGCTGCGAGATGTATTGTAATTTATACTAAGTTTTACTTGGTTAAAGTTGTAATAAACATGTATTCACTAAAGTTTTAATTTAAAGTACTTTGGTTTGTTGTACTTTGTTATTCACTACCTCGGGAAACCGAGATGGTAACGCTCTCATTTACTTGGGATGTCTAGCTAAAGGCTCCTAATTAAATGGGGGTGTTACAAAGTGGTATCAGAGCAAAACGATCCTCAGGCCTAACTAATGAACAATAAATGAATATAGGTTGTGTCTAATAAATGAACCCGGGTAGAAACTGTTAGGAGCCCACATAAGCTTGGGATGAGTTAGGGGCCCCCTCACACCAAACTTCTGGCCCTTCCAGTTTCGAACCGGATACCTTGAGAGATGTTACAGTGTGGGGAAATTTAAAATGAACGTTGTTATTTTGTCTTAGGAGTTTTTGGTTGCCTTGGTTGACTATTGGTTTTGTTGATGATGGCGGTTACGGGAACGTAACCTTTCTTTTAAGGTGATAGAATGTGATATGATTTTAAGCGTTATTTTAAGTATGTTGATATGAGAAAGTATGTGGACATGCATGTGGAAGGAGTGAATATGGTTAAGTATGTGAAATATTAATTGTTGTGTGGAATTGTGAAGAATGTGATTTTGGTTGATTTCACAAGATTTTTACCCTTGATTGTTTTGGCTGCCATTTACTGTCTGTTTAAAATTCTTTTTCGAGATTTTTATGTGCAATATCCTTGTGAGTTAGATTTCATATGCCACTGGTCTCATGTTCAAATAATATACGGTTTAGAATAATTAAATAATTTAGTGGACAGTGGTCGGAATGTTCCTGTACAGTTGTGTTTTCGTTCACTGTTTTTGTAAAATTTGTCGTTTAAAAACTACTTATCTATTTGGTATAATTCCAACTCCACTGATTAAAAGACTCGTATATTTTTCTAAATTGATAAGCCACATCGCAATTTATATTTTTGACAATTAATAGTGATTTTTACAAATTGACCTAAGTTTCTGACAAGTTGCTGTAAAATTTCTGTTTCGACCAAATAATTTGTAAAATGCATTATAAATTGACCTTTTGAGTTTTTGATTTTATTCTTTCGCTCATGATTTATTAATTCTCTTTATTTTATAAAAAAAGGTATAAGTTTTCAAGAATTAATTATGTTGCTAATTATTTATGATTTTTAGTTATAACATGTTTTTCTTAGTCTTGAACAAATGAAAGTTTTTGTTTCTTGACATTTTAATATTGTGAATTGTGTGAAGTAGATTACAATGTCTAGTGATATGCGGAATGTGTTTCCCTAAGCCTATATATATGTTCACATTAAATGTATCCATGTCTAAGTTAGATATCTTTATGAAGAAAAGGTTAAACTAAACAATTATGCGTATTTTGTTATGGATTATTATTTAGTCTCTCAATGTAATCATCGATAGCTGAAGTAATAAGTTGAAGTTTAAATGAAAATTAGTTCAAATATCGTATATGGTTGGTTTTGCTATTTAGAAGTAAATCAAGGATTTTGTATTCATTTAACCATTAATTAGTGTTGGAAATGAAAGTTGTTTTATATTACAATGTGTGCTTCATGTTTTATAATAATGATTTGGTTTTTCCATTTGGTTGATATTCCGAACTTCGGGGACGAAGTTTATTTTTAGGGGGAAGGAATGTGATAGTACGAATATTTGAGTTATTGTTGTGTTACCTTGTGATAAGATTGGCGTGATTGATAATCGTAAAATGCTTAATTGTGTTGGATGGTGCATTGTTATGAGGATGTTATAAGTGTTGTGGTAGTAGTTGTGGGTGAACTTCGGGACGAAGTTCATTTTAAGGAGGGAAGACTGTAATACCTCGTAGTTTAGTGAAGTTTATATAACTAATTTACGTTATTCGAATAATTGATTATGACGGTTATAATTAATAATTGTGAATAAGACGGAATGATATAATAAAATAATAGAGTAATGGGTCAGAATGGTAATTGGGTAATAATAATATACGATAATTTATATGGTAATAGTGAATGATTATTATGTTATAATAATAATAATAGTAATACGATAATAATAATAATAACAATAGTATTAATAATAATAATAATAATAGTAATTGTATTTATAATAATAATACTATTTGTTGTGAGACGGTAATTAAAAAAATAAAATAATAAAGAAAGACGGGATTGGAGTTGGGTCATGTGTTATAGGGCTTGGGTCGACTATATATGTTGCGTAAATTGGCTGATTAATTGTCAGGATCGGATAATTACTAATAATAATAAAAAGTATATTTTATATTTCCTAATTGGTTCCTTACAACAACCTTAGCCGACCAATATAAATAGATAAAACCTCAAACTATGGTCCTTATTATTCATCAAATCTGAAAATAATTCACAAGAGGGAGATTAAGAAAGTATTGGTGACGGAATTAGCAGCGATAATTAATTAAGGTAAAATTCTAATCTCGTTTTATTTTCTTATTAAGCTGAATGTCAGACGATCTTAGACGCTTAGAAACTGATCCAAACCTCGACGGAATCAGACGACACTTTGGAAGGTGGTACATGGGGTTGCAAGGGTTGGATTGGGTGTGTTGGTGGTGTCAGGTAAGGCCTACGGTGGCGGTGGCAGGCGGGTTTCGAGGGCTGTGGCAGGTGGGTTGAAAACAGGGTAGTAGGGGACTTCGACCCTAATAGGACCCTTATTCGGGTTCGCCTTGACCTGGATAAGGTGGGGTTGGGTCCTGGTGGTTGGGTCGACCAGGTTGGAGGTGTTTTGGCGGTCGTTGGTGGTGGTTGGTGCTGGTGGTAGCCGGAAGTTCGCGAAAACAGGGGGAGGGGTTTTAGGAGTTGTTGGTGTCGGTTCTGGTGGATGTAGGTTGTCGTGAGGGGTCGTGGCCAGTGGTGGGACCACCGTTGGTCAAGAGAGACCACGGTGGTGGCCACTGGTGGTCGTGGGGTTGTGTTTTGTGGCTGAAAACTGTGTGATTAAAGAGGCTGTTTGTTAGTTTTGATTGTTGATGGGTGGTGTCGTGGGAGCTTCTAGGGCGTGAGATTGTGGGGTGCTGGCGACGGTGTGGTTGGTGGTTAGTGGTCGTCTGGGTGAGTCGTGGTGTAGGCTAGAGGTGGCAGGTTTGGGTGGTGACGATAGTCGCTAGGGGTGTCAGATATAAGCGGGTTTAGAAGGGTTGTCAAACATGATTTTGTCGCGTATTATGTAGTATGTGGGTTTGCCTCTTACGGGTTGTTTGGGTAAATGGGTTTGGTTTTATTGTTTATTAAGACAGGCTTATTTTGGTGAGTTTGGTGACGGGTTTTAAGTGGGTAATTCGGGTGACTCGGGTTTGTTTCATAAGCGGGTTTTTAATATCGTAACCTTTAATAATTATAATAAATAATTATTTTGAATAATTAAATAAAAGGAATAAAGAAATAAATAATTGAATTGAATTATAATATTTTGATTAGGTGACGGTTGTGAAGAATTATAATCGGATCGGATTTGCTTTATTTATTGGATTGCTTGAGCTGCTTGATTGGAATTGCTTATCAGGTAGGGATAAATCCTACTCAACTTTTACTCGATAATGTTTGTTGGATGATTTATATTAAAGTGAATTGATCATATGAGAATTGTGTTGGTTGATATCGTTGAAATTGTTGGAGGGGAGAATTATATTGTAGATGTTGGTTGGATTAGTTATGATGGAGTTACTGTTATTGCATTGGTTATTCAGTTTAATACTGACAGACATTATCCCTTCGTGGTGATGTAGATTATTATTGCGGTTATATTGGCAGACGTCATGGTAAGAGCCTTCGGGTGACGTATTTCAGATTTATTCTGGTAGACGATATTTTATCGTATTTACTCGAGGCATGCCCCAGATTGGTCTGCAGGCCATCTGGTGGATATTTACTCAACTATATGTTGAGACAAACATTACGTTTGGTAATGTAGTTTATGATTACTCACCTTCGGGTTGAGGCTGCCCCGGCCAGGGATTGGCGGGATGATTATTGTAACGATTAAGTAAAAGAAAGGAGCATGTTGTCAAGGGGTTGTGCAATGAAAAAGGAAATTGGATTATTTATCGTATGTTTTTGTTGTTAGTATTTATTCCTACTCAACCTCGCGGTTGACTGTGTATTCGTGAACACCTTGTTGGGAAATGTGTCCTCAACAATAGTGCGATCACATGATTTAAATATCATTATTAAATCTCATATAAAGAATACGTGAGGGATGATTCTTTATACAGTCGACTGACCGTCATTAATCGGTAATGATTGGCTAACTAGAGTTTGACATTACTGTCGTGTGACGGTGGTGGTCAGTTGATCCCTTTAGGTCACACCTATAGGATGAGGCCCAAATAGATATTTAATTAATTGTATGCGATACGAATTAATTAATTCCTTAATTATGGGAGTGCAATTTTGCGTCTTATTGTAATGTGATTAAATAAGATTAAATTTAGTTATTAAGTGTTAATTTGCTAAATTTGTTGAGGTATTAATATAAGTTTTGAGGTAGAGGTAATTAGTTATTTAAAAGTTACAAGAAGTTGTAATTTTAACTAACTAGTAATTTTGGGACCCATTATATGTTGATATAATGGTAGTATACTACTCAAAAAGTGGAGTGTATATTATATTATTAATTGTAATATTTAAGTGTTAAATAATTACATTAATAATTAAATATGTAAGATTGTTAAACATAAGACTTATAAGCATTTGTGGGACAAATGACAAAAGGCAAAAATGGTCCATAAAAGGACCAATATTTCGGCCACAATAAGATGAGCAAAGATGCTCTTTTGTCTTATGTTGATGTTGTTTATTGTGTGACTATGACATATCACACTAGGCTTTACATACTACATCTTACAAGCCTACATCCTACACTCTACCTATAACTAAACAATAGACTAAAAACAAAAGCACAAGATTCCCTACATGGGAAGAGGGTGTAATACCCGGTATTTTAATATGATATTATATTAGGCCGAGTTACCAGCTGGGTCGTGTAGTGTATTTGTGACTCGGGTAATTATGTGACTCGGGTTTTAATTAATCTAACTAGGCTAGGCCCGTATCGTCTTAATAGCACCTATCCTATATGTATAACCCATCTAACCAAACCCTAATCTCCCTATCACCATATTCATTTTAACCATGAGAAAAGAGAGAAAAGAGAGAAGAGGGAGCCGTGTGTGAAGGGAGCCGCGTGAGGAATTGCGAGGCGATTTCTCAGCCTATTCTCATCCTATTTCGTGATGGATAAGTGAAGGATCATAAGTGATTGCTTGTGTGTGCTTGGATTGCGAAAAGGTAGGGAAATACACTTGACTTATTATCGTTGATGTTGAATTGTGTTGACTTGTTTGTGTTTCGTATGACCAAACTGTGAACGTTGACTTGCTTCATGGCTGTTGATTTACGTTATGATTCATATACTGGAAGGTGATTGACTGAATTGATCGTATTGAGTATGTTATCACAACATTTGGTAACCGGCATGATTTTATGATTGATCAGTTCAAAGATATATATATTGTGTTGCATTAATTTCTTTTGAGCATTCATATGCATTGGAGATGGAGGATGTTGTGGTGATGTGGTGTGGTGAAGATGATGTTGTGATAAGGCCCAGGCGGGTTCTGCAGGACTTGCCCTGGTGTCCTCAGCTGCGAGCTGGCAGATCGGCTACGGTCGATATATAGTCTACCGGGGATCGGTATGGCTGGGTGTTCCGGGTTATGAGATATGAGTTGAGATGGTGATGGAGGAGCATGCATATCATATTTTGTTGTTTCATTGTATTCCCTACTCAACCTCGTGGTTGACCATGTGTATTCGTGAACACCTGTGACGATCCAAATATTGGGGAGCAGGCTTGACAGGTTTATGAGATAGGCTGGGAGCTTGATGGGCGTGAGACACTGGATCAGAAGACTTAGTAGCTAGATCATCATTTAGAAGACTTTCACTTTCATTTATGTTAGTTCCTTGTAATTTGATGTAAAAGAGGTTTTGTAATAATTAAGTTAAAGTAATTATATATTTTGCCTTGGAGTTTAATTTGTTATTCACTACCTCGGGAAACCGAGATGGTAACAGTCCGGTTTATTAGGGAATGTCTTGCTAAAGGCTCCTTCATAAATCGGGGTGTTACAGAGGGCCACCGGTTTTGGCCTTAATAAGAGAGCATTTTTGCTCATTTTTCTTGTTGGTGCTTGTGTTGTTTTTCTCTCTAAGTTTTCCTCACATGCAATTGCACAAAACTCTCTATAAATACTAATACACTCATCTAATATTACTAGAGGTAGTAATGCAAAAATATTAGTATTATTAAGGAAATATTTCTACTATATATCTAGTTAATATTAGTAGGAATTTTTGGGATTAATCTTGGGTGCAATTTATTGGAGTGGCTTCTATACTTGGAGTCTTAGGAGGATCATCCATCATTATAAGCTCAAGAACAAGTGTAGGAAGGTGACCTTACTTGTGCCCTTAATTTCGAACCAACCAACAATGTAATGAACATTGTTTTTCTTATAAATCTTTCATTTTGTTATGCATGCACTAGATCTAAAGAACAAATAGTTAACAAGTTAATTAGTTCACTATTAGAGGAGTCTAATAATAGGTATATGATCCTAACAAGTGGTATCAGAGCATAAGGATGTTGCATGCATAATCGGTTATTGTTTTTCCGAGTTAAAAGGTTAACATATAAAACTTAAAAATTTGTGATTTATAAGTATAAGCCACGAAATCACCATGCATGTTATATATTCTGGTCCTAAAATGTTTTTAGGTCATTTTTATGATTTATGGAAATTTATTGCTCATTTTAAGGATTTTTGGTCATTTTATTACATTTTTATGACTAAAATGGGAATTAAAATGCTAAAAATAGTTAAATTTCGTTTCTGACCTTGGAAAATTTATATGACCTCACATGCATATTTTACAAGTTGTATGTAAAAGGTCGAGTTAATTTGATTAATTTTGCATGATTTATGATTTTTATGAGATAAAAATGGATTAAAAGAGGTAAAATGGTTAAAAATAGTAAAATTTCGAATTAAGCCATGATCTTTTAATATGATGTTACATGAAAGATTTACAGAGAGTATGTAAATTTCTAGATTTAAATATCTTCTTTAGCATGATTTATGGATTTTTGAGTAAAAATGGCATAAATAGTGACTATTTTAGCAAAAATTAGCTAAACCGTATTGCATGGCTTAAGAAAATTATTTTAAGTTGCATTAATATCCCAATAATCAGATCTAAAGTTGTAAAAATTATTGGTTTGATTTTTGTATACATTATACATTTTATGAGATAAAAACGATAAAAATGCAACTACATTTTCTCAAAATTAATTCGAAAATTTTAACCATGATTTTTGACATTATGAGTATCATGGATTTATTCCAGAATGTTCAAAAATTTAAAATTCAAATTTTGAAACTTTTATGATTTAATTTGGATTTATTTCATAAATATTGTGTTTTTAAGGTCAAAAATGAGCATAAAATTAAATCAAGTTGAATTATTGTCAAAAATTTAGTGATGACTGATTTTTGAGTCCTAAAATGTGTTAGGATAATTAACTTGAGCTTAGATGTGATTTAAGTGTTAATTAGTGATTTTAAATGGTTATTATCACGCATTTCCATAAAACCGGGTTATATGTACGACATAAGTTAAATAGGGCGATTTGGCACATCATTTGGCATGATAGATACATATTTTAATGCTGCATATTTCAATTGTTGAATGTTTTTAATTTATATAATTTTGAATTATGTAATTTTATCTTAGTATGGCCTTAGTTTTAATCGATATTACCCGTAATGAAAGGGAATATTGATTCGGTTGTAATTTAATGTGATCTCGTATCACTTATTTTATTTTATTAGTTTTTTTTTCCATTTTACAAATGTATAATAGGAATAGCTTTGTATTTTTATTATTATTTGTAATTATGGAGCATCTTCAAAGACGGTGCCATTCGGAAAGGTGATCCGACAAAGACGGTGTCTTGGGAGGCGTGCCATTTGAAGATTCAAGGGACCAAAGGAGTTGGTTTCCGAATATGTAATAGATTATTTGATTTTCTATTTTTTTTTAGGAAGGCCATACTAGGAATTTTATTTATTGCTTTGCATTTCTTTTAATATGTTACATGCATTGCCAAATCGCCATAACAACACATGCATATCATATCGAGTCATCGACCGTGTCAATTATAATTATCGTAGTTCACCGCTTTAGTTCACTTAAAACGTGATAGATAATAAATTGACAAGACCTCTCACATATAATAATTGAGATAAAGCCTTACCAAATAGTAGAAACCCATGAAGTACCAATTTCATGAGGGAGTTAATCCGGCTTCACCGTAATACAAACCTTGTTACGTTGGCGAAGTGGGGTAGTAAAAAGTTATTACATCGAAATTTGGATTGAGCTCAACGGAAGTATTGTTGACCGTAGTCGCATGTGTTCCGGGCTAAAGATGAGAATTAGAGTAATTTTTATCGACCGAGAGTTCTAAAAGTAGAATCGATTAAAGAGTTAATCCACCGAGTTATATTAATAAGGGATGAATCGGCTCACCGTGCCCGAGTTAATATGAATTTGGATCTCGGAATCATTTATATAGTTGGGTGGAGGTCACTATATAAATGCAATACTTGTAGATAAATTTACGAGTATTATTAAAACGATAGATGATAATTAATTCCTTCATTTCCTATTTTGTAGTCAAATTTGTTTTCACAATTGCAATGGCAACTCCAATTTCATCTAATACTCCTACACCAATCACCGTTAATTCATGGCTCCAATCATTCAATGAAAAATGCTTCTCGTATATCGACGACCCGATTAGAGTACTACGCTTTAGCATTGGTGAAGATGGGAATCTTTGTCTTTTTACTACTTCTACACCTCCCACTCCATACTCATGCCTACCTCTCAGGTAAGAGGATCATATGAGGGGAATCTCACAGATTCCAAGATATCCTTGTTTGATGAAACAAGGAGTAATATCAAATTAAGTGGGAGTTCTAGCAAGAATGTCCTTGCAAATGAACAAATTATTGGTATTAATAAAGGAAAAGCAAAGAAAGGTAAGAAACCCAAATCCGATTGTGAATTGGAAGTTGATAGTGAGACTACCACAAAAGCAAGATGGGTATCCAATCCTACCATGAATATCATTATTTAAATGTCATGGGCCAATGGAAGCATATTTGCCCCAAGTATTTGAAAGATATCAAAGTTGGGCTTGTTACTCCAAGTGGGACTTGGAAATGTGGAAAAGCTAAACAAGAGTGATATGAATCTCCGACAATGAAATGGAGCTCAGGTAGCCGCCACTTCAAGAGAAATTTATATACTTGTTTTTGCTAATAGCTTTGAGTTATGATTTACATAATTGTTATTATGTTCCCACTTAGTCTAAAACATTATTTCCATGTGAGACATGAAAGGATCTATATTCAGTCATCAAAGACAATTGTTGTATTTTATTAAAAATTGACATGGATGTGAGCCATGTCACTTATCTTGATGATACACAAGTTTTAGACGGTTCCAACTCATGTAAAGATATCTACATAATACGCACCAAAAGACTCATAACTGGTAATCCAAATGATTTGTACATTTGATTTTTCAATTAGGTTACGTAAATGAGAAACGCATTAAACGCTAGTGTCGACTAGAATTATTGGATCATTTGATTTGCAATCATATGGAATATGCGAATCTTATCTCCTTTGCAAAATAATTTGTACTTCCTTTAGTGGTAAAGGAACACGAGCAAGTGATTTGTTGAGACTAATACATGCCGATGTATGTGTTCTAAATATGCATCATCGCAAGGGGAATTTATGACTACTTCGTCACTTTTACCAATGATTCAAGTAGATAAGGGTATATTAACTTAATCAATTAAAAGGTGAAGCATTTGAGAGATTTGAGAAATTTCTATAATGACGAAAAGAACCAATTGAACAAAGACGAAAGCATTACGATCCGATCGTAGTGGCAAAGATCTAAGTAATAGATTTGATTTATTATAGATGGTTTATGACCTTGTGTCACTACCCATAAGATCATTCTAATATGAGCCAGTCTGAGTTGTTGAACTCACTTTTGGGGAATTTAATTTAATCTGGAAGGTCAACCTGGAGATACCTAGAATAGAGAGTCTATTAAACCATATGACATGGATCAGACTGTCAAATTACATGTATTAAGTTGCCATGTTTGGGATGGCCTTTTGAAGGCTAATACATTGTCTAGATAAACACCTAATACTCCGTTAAATATATATGTTTGTAACTCACAAAGCTATCTCTCAAGAAGATAGATGTATTTCTGAGAGATAGAGTGGGAGAAGATTGTATCGTCACAAACATCTCTTATAGTTGAAATGTTACTTTGTGAAAGTAATAGAATTATAGAGTTGGAGTGTATATGAACTATAGTCTATAAAGATAGATTGGAAGTATAGTTAAGTGGGAGTTTATCGCACATGTCGTATTGTTTAAAAATATTACTTTGTGAAAGTGATAGTATCATGACCTTGTTACATACGATCCGAAGCATTACAATCCGAAAATGTTACTCAAGAGTAGATTTACTTTAAGGCGAGGGTCTCCTCAAAAGTAAATAGAACTCCGGAGTACACAAATGCATATGATTTACATGAAGATGTTGATCAAGATAAGTTGTGTTAGGAATTGCCGCATTTTATTTTAATGAAGAATGGCAAATTGAATTCGCTTTTCTAAAATGGGAATTTAGAGAAGAAAGTGTTTGAAACACAAAAATCTTAGATGAAGATCTAAGAATCCTAACATCTTATGTGTAGCTTTCTTAAGTGAACCTAAGATGGTCTTAAGCAAGCATTATAGGATTATACTTTTCGTTCATGTGATTATAGTGAATTGTTTCATTCACATGATTGAAGAATCATGATATACATGAAGTTAAGTGGGAGCTAGAATTGTTTTTCCATGTCTTATATGTTGATAACATATTAATTATTGAAAATAATGTACCAATGCTCTCTTCTGGCAAGAGTGATTGGGAGACTAGGAAAAGGTGCAATATGCTTTAGATTACCGAATCTATGTGAGAGTATATTGGCATAGAGTTGAGTCTTATGAGGATAAGATCTTTCGTATCTGTTTACCATCAACAAGGATGAATGGCTTATTCATGATGATGAAAGTGGAATTACTATGATGGAATCATAGTCGTTCACTGAACCCATTAAGTTGTTGATTACATGAAATCGATTGCTAATGTTTCCGCCATTAGAACGATTATGTATGCCAACAGACGCATGTCTTTGTGATGAAATATATGCCTAGGGCATTATAAGTCAATAACAAGATAATCCCGATCATATGGTTTGTGAGAGCCTTAAAGAACATCCTTGAGATTCTTGAGAAGAATTAAGGATTCGTTCACATGTTTGGATGACAAACTAAGTTAGGTGTTGAAGTGTTGCACAAACTTAAGTTTCCAAACCAAAAGGGATTTGTTGAAATCCTAGGATGTCTTATTGACATAGGAGTAATAGACTAAGAAAGGTGTTTTAGTTTCGTGCATTGCAAATATCTACAAAAGGAATCTAAGTAAGTTGTGATAAAATAGTCAACGAAGGGATTAAGAGTGAATCTCTCTATAAATGACTTTGTCACATGTTATGCGATAACAGTGGGAGCATCTTTCAAGTTAAAGAGCCCATGTCTAGTAAGATGTCTAGACATATACTTGGATAAAATTCGTATCATTAGAGATGACATTAATTGAAAGGAAATAGCAATTAATAAAGTTGGAATATATGGATATCAGGTATATCCACTTGCCAAGCTTGTATTGCATTTTAATTAGTGTTAATAATACACTAAAGATTATAGAATATGAAGTAGTAATAGTGTATTGACTATTCATATGTGATAATCACATTTATCATTTGAGTTTTATTAAACTCACCCGCTACTTTGTCGTATCCGAATGGGTTGTAGAGACAAATTGAACCCCATTAAAGTGAACTGGATTGACAGGGTATTGGCCCCTAGTTACTTATATGGGGTGACGTCTCCAAGTGACTAGAGTGTGATGCGATTGATGGCAAGTTCAAGTGCCATAGAGTCATATGGGATGACTAGTCGATCACATAGGCAGATGTATGGGACACTCTGTCGGGCAGTGACCGCTTATAGAGTTCTGGTAATTCATAAAGCCTGGTCGTGGCAAGAGCTACTATAGTATTCTTATGAGTCAATTCTTTTGACTAGAGACTATTCGCCCAAGTTGGCACAACTTCTGATTAGCTTTGATTTATACTCTACGATTTCGTAAATGAGGTCAAACTGGGTATATTTTGGGTTATGATGGACTGTGGCTGAACGAAGGGAATAGGGCGATAGGAATTGTCCACCCCTTGTCAGGGTTGTTTGAAATCTCAAGGCCACTCGAGGAGTAGTAATCGGAAATGCGTGGCCACGCTCGGAAGGTATCTATGATAGATAATTCCGGTCGACGAGTTAATCTCCGGATCGAGAAAACCACTCAAGATATGATCAAATGTAAGTACGACCTGCAAGACACCTTGCATTGAGTGGGAGATTGTAATAGGACAAGAGAATTGGTGACGCACACTTGTCGAGGACAAGTGGGAGATTGATGGGAAATGTGTCCTCAACAATAGTGCGATCACATGATTTAAATATCATTATTAAATCTCATATAAAGAATACGTGAGGGATGATTCTTTATACAGTCGACTGACCGTCATTAATCGGTAATGATTGGCTAACTAGAGTTTGACATTACTGTCGTGTGACGGTGGTGGTCAGTTGATCCCTTTAGGTCACACCTATAGGATGAGGCCTAAATAGATATTTAATTAATTGTATGCGATACGAATTAATTAATTCCTTAATTATGGGAGTGCAATTTTGCGTCTTATTGTAATGTGATTAAATAAGATTAAATTTAGTTATTAAGTGTTAATTTACTAAATTTGTTGAGGTATTAATATAAGTTTTGAGGTAGAGGTAATTAGTTATTTAAAAGTTACAAGAAGTTGTAATTTTAACTAACTAGTAATTTTGGGACCCATTATATGTTGATATAATTGTAGTATACTACTCAAAAAGTGGAGTGTATATTATATTATTAATTGTAATATTTAAGTGTTAAATAATTACATTAATAATTAAATATGTAAGATTGTTAAACATAAGACTTATAAGCATTTGTGGGACAAATGACAAAAGGCAAAAATGGTCCATAAAAGGACCAATATTTCGGCCACAATAAGATGAGCAAAGATGCTCTTTTGTCTTATGTTGATGTTGTTTATTGTGTGACTATGGCATATCACACTAGGCTTTACATACTACATCTTACAAGCCTACATCCTACACTCTACCTATAACTAAACAATAGACTAAAAACAAAAGCACAAGATTCCCTACATGGGAAGAGGGCCACCGGTTTTGGCCTTAATAAGAGAGCATTTTTGCTCATTTTTCTTGTTGGTGCTTGTGTTGTTTTTCTCTCTAAGTTTTCCTCACATGCAATTGCACAAAACTCTCTATAAATACTAATACGCTCATCTAATATTACTAGAGGTAGTAATGCAAAAATATTAGTATTATTAAGGAAATATTTCTACTATATATCTAGTTAATATTAGTAGGAATTTTTGGGATTAATCTTGGGTGCAATTTATTGGAGTGGCTTCTATACTTGGAGTCTTAGGAGGATCATCCATCATTATAAGCTCAAGAACAAGTGTAGGAAGGTGACCTTACTTGTGCCCTTAATTTCGAACCAACCAACAATGTAAGGAACATTGTTTTTCTTATAAATCTTTCATTTTGTTATGCATGCACTAGATCTAAAGAACAAATAATTAACAAGTTAATTAGTTCACTATTAGAGGAGTCTAATAATAGGTATATGATCCTAACACACCTGCGGTGAACCGTTTTATGGGGAGCAGATTTGACATGTACTAAAGATTAGCTGACTTGGGAGCATTGGGATGAGAGCTTGACTTGGACCATAGTTGAAATATTGATCACATAGAATAATTACATCACTTTATTTATTTCCGCTGCGAGATGTATTGTAATTTATATTAAGTTTTACTTGGTTAAAGTTGTATTAAACATGTATTCACTAAAGTTTTAATTTAAAGTACTTTGGTTTGTTGTACTTTGTTATTCACTACCTCGGGAAACCGAGATGGTAACGCTCTCATTTACTTGGGATGTCTAGCTAAAGGCTCCTAAATAAATGGGGGTGTTACATTCTTTACCTAAGGTTAATGGGGTATTAGGGGAAACAAACATGGAGATTGATTTATGCTTAATCTAATATGTTTTCATAATTAATTTGCTTGCTTGTTGTGATTTCAACCTATGCACATGTTATGTTTGATGAAATGTGATCCTATGAATCCTTGCATTTTTTTTACCATCCCTTATCTTTTCAATGAGGCTTGTAAGACTTAAACCAATTCGAGCCTCATTAGACCATGCATAGAGTTGAATAGGAAGGATTAAGTCGACCTTTAGGTGTTGTACAGTCTAGACGACTCGGCTTCGGGACCCAAACCATCTTAGGGATTGTAAGATATACACTAACTCGATCCCATCACAACAATAAGTGTTTGTATCTAATTGAGAACATGTTTGTATGATCAACTCCCTTGAATACCCTATGACCCCATGACACCCTAGTGTCTTTAATCAATTGTTTACAACTCCCTTTTTAATTGCGTTGCTTTGCTTTTATTACTTTACTTTTATTTTGTTGATTAGTTTAGATTACACATCATCTCAACCCAAATTGTGATACCCTAAGGCATAGCTATTTACAATTGAGAATCCTACATCAATACCCGTCCCTTGGCATCCGACCTTTACTTACCTCTTTAGTAAGAGTAGTTTGTGAAGTTATAAATTTTGTTTTGGTTGGTAGCTTTTTAAGACAAGTTTTAACCGGACCAAAAATGGCGCCGTTGCCGGGGACGGTGTTAAATTGATTTGATTTTCATTAATTGGTTTTAGTTGTGTCTTTCTTTACCTTGGGGAAGTCAAACTCCTCAAGGTTGTTCTAATTGTTTTCGAGTTGTTTGATATTTTGCATGACTAGGAGATCACAAGGTAATCAATTACCTATTGTATTTGAAATTGAAAGGACCATAACCAACAATAGAAGAGTTGCTAGAGGAACTTCAAGAGTTGTAGGTATTAGAGAAATTATGGACATACAACCAAATAACATTGAGTTTACCAACCCTTTTGCAAGAGAAGGAGAGGATAACCCAATACAAAATCCACCACAAAATCAGCCCAGAATGCCTAAATTTTAATCACATTACGTACCAACCGCGGAGAACCTACCAAATGGTACTACTACATTTAACCGGTAATTTCATTGCCAAATCCGCATTCATGCAATTAGTTGAGAGAAGTCAATTTGGAGGGATGCCTAGTGAAGACCCTCATTCACATATGGAGACTTTTTGCGACTATTGTGATGCGATTTCTCAAACCGGAGTTACTCAAGACCAAATCCGATGGGTATTATTTCCTTTTTCATTGATCGGTACTGCAAAGCAATGGTTGAAGAGCATAGACAAGGCTACTCTTGGTATTGATTCATGGAAGAAGTTAGCCCTTGCTTTCTACAAGAAATTATATCCTCCGGAGAAGACCAATATGTTGAGAGCCCAAATCACCGGGTCCAAGAAAAGGGATGAAGAATCATTGTATGAAGCATGGGAGAGATTTAAGGACATTTGTCATTCTTGTCCACACCATGGACTTATCGAGTGGTTCCTTGTGCAACAATTTTGGAACGGTATATATGAAGACTCCCGCAACTTTCTCAATATGGGATCCAATGGGATGTTTACTGAAGTTGATGATAATCAAACATGGGCCAAAACCGAAGAGATGGCGGTTCATAATTCCCAATATAGTAGGCCTCAAAAGTCTACTAGAGGAGGAAAGCATGAGGTAGATTACATCACACAATTGGGTGCTCAACTAAGTGCTCATATTGACACCATCAATTTGAAGTTTGAGAAGGCCATGGTTAAGCTTGATGAAGCTTCCAAATCACCCAAACAACATGTTAATGCTATGGTGGCATCATCCTCAATTCCAAGTGGAGTATGTGAGAGTTGTGGAACTTTGGGACATGACCAAAGTGAATGTAGGGGAACAAATGAACAAGTGAATGCTTTCCAAGCATACAAGAGTTGCACCCCTTATTCCAACTATTACAATGAGAATACCAAATTCCATCCAAATCTTTCATACAAGAGCCAAAATGTTCAAAACCCTCAACCAACATACACCCCACCTCCAATGAGAAATCAAGCTCAAAGACCCGTTTAAAACCAAAGCCAAAGTTATCAAAATCAACCTTCTTACAATCAATCCATTGACCAAGGCTTTTATGTTCAAAAAGCGGTCTTCCAAATGCAAAAGAACCAATAAGAATTTTTTACTCAAATGCAAAAAGATAGCCAAGCCAAAGATATCACCATCAAAAGCATACTAGCCCACACCAAAATGCTAGAAACTCAAATGTCTCAATTATCATCTTCTAGCTCTCAAAGACAAAAGGGGCAATTATCACCCCATGGTAATCCACCAAGACATGAAACGGTGAGTGCCATCCATTTGAGAAGTGGTACAAGATATGAAGGACCGAAGAAGCCAATTGATGAAGATGTTGTGAATGCTAGTGATTGTTGGAATATGTGTCCTCCGACAATAATGCGATCACAACTGTCGATCATAATTATCACGTGTTTAAATCTCATTTTAAGAATACATGTGGGATGTAATATTTTACAGTCAACTGGTCCACACATATCGGTAATGATTGGCTGACTAGAGTTTGACATTACTGTCGTGCGACGGTGGTGATCAGCTGATCCCCTTAGGTCATACCTATAGGGAAATACTCTTAATTGATTATTTAATTAATCGTATGCCGGTACGAGTTAATTAAATTGCTTAAAATTGACGGATGATTTTGCGAGTAAAGTTAACGT
Source organism: Silene latifolia (assembly GCF_048544455.1). Lineage (NCBI taxonomy): Eukaryota > Viridiplantae > Streptophyta > Magnoliopsida > Caryophyllales > Caryophyllaceae > Silene > Silene latifolia. The sequence continues at coordinate 121,512,860 of NC_133534.1, forward strand.
GTCTTACTGTAATTCGATTAAATTAGATACGGTCTAAGTAATCGAATTGTTTTATCACTTGGATAAAATTATTGTTTACAAAACAATTAAAATTTAAATTTAAATTGAATGAATAATTTATTATAAATACAAGACGTTGTGATTTATAATTGATAAACCGTTTTGGTAAAAGTAATTACGAATTACTAGTCGATTTTGTATATGACATATTTTATGAGTATGTTGATTTTTAATATGTTAAAAATACATTACAATTTCCCATGTCAAGTAACATGTAACATTTGTCACAATTGACAAATGACAAAATAAAATGGACTACCCATTTTATTTAAGTGTGCCGAAAAAGGAGGGGGTATTAGGTTTATATTGTGTTTTTTTTTTTAAGTGAAAAACACAATGATCAAACCCTACTTTTAGCCTTGCATGCCTATTTTTCTTGGGTAGAAAAACAAGCTCATGCATTGGCTCCTACTCCCTCCTCCAACCGGTTTTTCCAAGAGAAAAGACTTTGTTTTTCCTCCATCATTCATACACAACTTCAACTAATATTTTCTAGTGTAAGAAAATGAATTCTCTATCTTGTGAAGAAATTTTAGAGAAATAAAAACTCACAAATTCCTCTCTATTGGCCGAAAAATTACAAGAGTACAAAATATTATTTTTGTGTCAAATTTAAGTATGACTTATATTATTACTAGATCATAATAATATGAGTTATTAAGAGGTTTCCTTGGGTATATGCTTTTGGGAGATGTTCTAATTTGAACATTGTTCATCCATTATAAGAAAAGCCCAATAACTAACAAGAAGGAGATCTTGTTGGTGCCCTAATAACCGAATCACACAAGTAAGATTGGCGATTTCTTCTCTAATCTTGTTTTTAGTTTGCATGCATAAGATCTAGCATTTATTTTATGACTAAATAAATTAATACATATATGAATATGTAAAGTAATGAGATTAATGAATCCTAACAAGCGGTATCAGAGCCTTGGGTTGTTTGCATGCAAATTGGTTTATAGTTTTTCCGAGTTATAAGATTAACATACAAAACTAATTAATTTGGATTTATGAAGATAATCCTAAAAATAAATTTGTATGTTAAAAGTTTCTGGTCCTAAGTGATTTTTAGGACATTTTGGTTTATTTATGGATTTTATTGTTCATTTTATATAATATTGGCATTAAAATGTGATTTTTATGATAAAAATGTCATTTTTGGACGAAAAATAGCTAAACTTCGAATTTTTCAATGGTTTTTGGATATGTTTTCACATATATTATCTACTAATGGTCTTTAAATGTTCATGATAAAATGAGTTGTTTTTCTCGAAATATGGATTTTTCAATTTAAAATCGTAATTAAATGAGTAAATAGGTTAATATGAGTTATATTTCGAATATGGTCATGGAAATTTAGTATGTTGTCACATGCAATTTTACAAGATGTGTATAAAATATTTGGCTATAATGAAGTCTTTATGCATGATTTATGAATTTTTGATGAAAAATCACATAAATAGTGACTATAATTAGTAATAATGCTAAAACATACTTCATGACTAAAGGAAAAACGTCACATGTTGCATTTATCATATATTTCAGATCTAAAAGTGAAAAGTTGATGAAAATAATTTTTCTCATATTTTTATGGTCATAATTGTTAAAATCGATAAACCGCAACATTGTTTTTCTCGATAAATTTTCAAAATTTTTAACCTAAGTTTTGAACATTATGAGTGTCATGGTATTTTTACAGAATGTTCATGAGTTTAAATTTCAAATTTCGAAATTATTTGAAATTTTATAATTTAATTTGAAGTTTATAGCATAATTTTGCATTTTGAGTCCATTTATGAACAATATTAAGAAATCAAGTTTAATTATTGTTAAAATGTTAGTGGAGACTAATTTTTGAGTCCTAAGATGGTTAGGGTAATTAACTTGTACATAAATATGAATTTATGTAATTATTGTGATTTTAATAAGTTAAATCACGCAAATCCATGAAAACCGATAAATATACGATATTGGCTCTTTAAAGGTGATTTAGCATAAAATCTAGCATGTTCATACATATTATAATGCTGCATTTTATTTATGATTGTCATATTTTAATTTTATGTAATTTTTGAATTATGTAATTTTACGTAGTATGGCCTTAGTTTTAATTGGTATTACCCGAACTTTATGGGAATATCGATTCGTTTGTAATTATTGTGATCTCGCATCACCGTTTTGTAATTTAATAGATTTATTTTTATTTTTAATTCCAAATGTATAATAGGAAATTATGTAATTCATTTTGTAATTTAATTATTCCGGAGTTCCTTGAAGACGGTGCCATTTGAAAAGGCGATCCATCAAAGAAAGTGTTGCCTTGAAATGCGTGCCAAGACCAAAGCTCAAGGGACCAAAGGATTTGGTTTCCGAATTTGTAATAGTTTATTAGATTTACTATTTTAGGAAGGCCATACTAGGATTTTATTTTTATGCTTTGCATTTTATTTATATGTTTCATGCATCGCTAAATCGCCATAACTAAACATGCATTTTAAATCGAGTTTATCGACCATGTCAATTACAATTATCGTAGTTCTCCTCTTAAGTTCACTTAAACGTGATAGATAATAAATTGACATGACCTCTCGCTAAAATAAACAATTGAGACTTAGCCTTACCAAAAAGTAGAAACCATGAAAACCTATTTCATGAGGGAGTGCGCTCGGCCATACCGGGGTACAAACCTTGTTACATAGGGGAAGTGGGTGATAAATGTCTATCCACCGAATTCATGTTGATAAGGGATGAATCGGCCCTACCGTGCCCAAGTTGATGTGGATTTGGATCATGGACACATTTATTTTGGGCTAAAGATAAATATTATTGTAATTTTATCGACCGAGAGTTCTAAAAGTAGAATCGATAAAAAAGAGTTAATCCACCGACTTATTTTGATAAGGGATGAATCGGCCCTACCGTGCCCAAGTTAATATGAATTTGAATCTTGGAATCATTTATCATAGTTGGGTAGAGGTCACTATGTAAATGCTTTACTTGTTATTATATTTACAAGTATTATTAAACGATAAATGTTTTGTTTCATTATTCCGTTATCATATTGTTCTATTTCTTTACCTCAAATTATATACGATATCATTTCGATTTTAGTTCAAATCTCCATTAAAATATCGTAACTAAAGATAAAATTTGAATTTTTCCTCTAAAAACCTCGTATTATCCTTTGTAAGGATCTCTTCTGAAGAGTATAGATAAAAGTTATTCGTGATCAAAAGGGTTTTTGATTCTTGACTAACATATCTACTTACAATGAATTTTTTCTCATATGCTTAATTGAGTTAAGTACTTTAAAACGTTACATCATTTTGGTAACTAGATTTGTTTGAAATCAAAATTGACCAAAATACCGCAACCACTTCAATAAAAGTTTTAAGACTAAACAAATGAATTGAAGAGTAGTCTTCATGAAATTCAATTTTGCTTCTCCAAGCAAAGACTCGTTGAAATGAGTGGGAGCATTCTCTTAAACCGTTAAGAAAAGGACGAAGTTCAAAGAAGTAAAATTAGAATGGAATTGATACATGGTAAAGTTAAAAGTAAAGTTATTGAGAACAACGATACTAAACCTATCAATTCCGACCGATAATGTTTCCATTGTCTTAATTGTTGGACGCTAGAAAAGAAACTACCCCAAATTATGGAAGAATCAACAAGTTAGTTGTGGGACATCTAATGGGACCTTCTTCTTTAAATGTTTATTTGATTGACATAAATTTTGCTAGTACTACTTCGTCAATATTAGAAACCGGTGGTGGTTTTCATCTTTGTGTTTGATACATATGATGATTATAATATGACGACTAGCAACAATCATGTTGAGAGATAGAGTCATTGTGTACTCAATCTATTTTTGGGTTTGGAGTTGTACTTAATTGTTACTATTAAGTGCATAAACTCTAAATAATAATATAAATTTGTTAAGATACAAAAGAGGTTTCACTTTTGTGACCCTATACAACATGATTTGATATATGGCTAGCCCATTATCAACGTGATTATATTCTAAACCAAACTAGAATGATATATCATGAAGATGATGCAAGACTCAAATTGGTAACCCAAGATTAAACCTTAGATTCTGGAATGATGAACGCAAAGAGTTATCGAGTACTCTTGAAACCATTAGATCTTATGGTATATGCGTATCTTGTATTCAAAGAAAGATGTCTCGTGCCTTTTGGTTGAAAAGGAGATCGAGGTTGTAAATCATTGATCGAAAATAGGTTGATCATTTTCTTTTACCAACGATTTAAGTTTACGCTAATGTGTTCACTTAATAAGGTAAATAGAGAAATCTTTGAAAAAGTTCAAAGAGTTCAAAGAATCACGATTTAGTAGTGATGGGATTATCAAAGTGAAGACTTTGATATAAGCCAAAGGAAATGTGATATAGTATCACAAATTAATCTCTCTTAGCATGCATTATGGGATAATGTGTGGTTGGATAAAGAAATCAAACGCTATTCAATATGGTTTGGACTTCAATCAAGTTACTTTGAGTTACTTGATCCTTTTGGTGATTTTATCACTTTGTCTAAATTATTTTTTCACTAAATCTAAAACGAATCATATGAGATATGAAATGGTAGAGTACCATGCTTGTAAGTTTTCACAAGAAACAAATGCTCATTTTTCCTTACTATAATCACGAGTACAACGAGTTTGTGGCTCGTGACGCTGTCTTTCTAGAATACAAGTTTATTTATAGAAGACAGAGTGGGAGAAAATATTCAAGAGCCACAAAAGAATTGTGTCAAAAATTGTATGTCGCAAGAAACTGGTTTTTCTTGGCTACATGACGTTGTTTCATCGAAACCTAGGAGGTTGAACTCATCACTTGTTGAAGATGATGAATTCGTGTTACTTTTAGAAAGTAAAGAGCTTGCAACTTACAAAGAAATTGTTTGATTCAAGTTACTTCTGGAAAGTAATGAACATATGACTTACATGAGAGTGTTTAAGTCACAACTCAATACAAGACTTAGAGCCATGAAAATCCGAAATAAATTCCAAGTGAATTGTTAGATATCAAAGCTTGATTGGTGGCAAAGGGTTTTGCACTTGTTGAAATGCTTAATTCTATTTGGATCTTCTTAGGGATTGTGTTTCATTATGATGATACACATATAGCAAGTGATTCTAAAACCCACTTCTTCAATTAGAAGGAATGTATTCAATACATGTCTTGAGTTTTGTAGATTCTTGCAATCCTAAGATAATGTGAAACTTAAGAGAGGGTCTTAAGTAGGACATCACTGAGTTGGAATCAATATTTTGATCATGTTATAAAACGTTTCTCGATAAGTCGAGAAGTTGTGTTTATACATGAAGCTTAGTGGGAGTTACGGAAATTTTAATTAGTCTAATATATGGATGACATATTGATCATTGGGAATGATTTAAGACTTGGAGTAATATAATACATCTTTAATATCCAGATTTATGTAGATAAATCCACATGATATTAGCGTCAAATAAGAAGTCTTATGTTGATAAGATTAATGACTAGTTCAATCAAGTTGAACATATTTGATTGATTCCATTTGCTTCCGCTGCCGGATCAATTAAATGAGTAATGATGTATAACACTTCTTATACTTTGAGTATGATGAATTGTTTCAAAATCGAATTTTAGTAATAGTTACCAAGTAGCCATATAGATTATTCTTAAGTGCTTGAGGAAGCATTAAGGATGGAAAGTTAAGTGTTTTTGATGCAATTAACTAATTTGTGTAAGGGTGTTACACGAATGACAATTGAGATTGCGAAAGGTTTCAGACAAAACCATATTCAAAACACGTGAAGATGGTTAAGGAACCATTGTGGCTATGTTATTTAAGAAATAGATTTGCTAGAATCGTTCTAGGCAATAAATAACAATGAGAGATATTTACAATGGAAATTGAGTACACTTGCAATCATGAGATGTGCAAGCAAGATGAGTCCCGCACACTGTGAAAACAGTGGGAGCTATTCTAAGGCTAGAGGGCTTATGTCTATATTGGACCTAGACACGTACTCAAAAAGTTTTGTAATGCAAATGTATACATTACAAAGGAAAACGAGTATGTAGTAAGGTTGAGTAAGGTACAAGAAGTTGATAAAACCTACTAACCAAAGCCTTCTCATGGGCTTAACATGATGAGTCATGTCATATGTCATTTCAATTGCATTGAGATGAACAACAACATATAAGATGAAAATAGATTATAAAAAATATGAAGTAGTAATCAGGTATTGACTATTCATATGTGATAATCACATTTGTCGTTCGAGTTTTTAATCTAAAAACTCCTTTTATACCTTGTTACATCCAAACGGGTTGTAGAGACAATATTGAACCCCGTTAAAGTGAACCCGGATTAACATGGTATTTGTCCATAGTCACTTGTATGAGGTGACGTCTCGAAGTGACTAGAGTGTGATGCGATTGATGGCAAGTTCAAGTGCCATAGAGTCATGTGAGATGACTAGTCGATCACATAGGCAGACTGTTAGGAACACTTTGTCGGGCCTTATGACCGCTTATAGAGTTCTGGTAAATTTATATAGCCTGGTCGGGGCAAGAGCTACTATAGTATTCTAATGAGTCGATTCTTTTGACTAAAGACTGTTCGCCCAAGGTGGCACAGTTTCAGATTAACTTTGATTTATGTTACTACGACCTTCGTAAATTGGGTCAAACGGGCATATTTTGGGTTATGGTGGCTGTGGCTATTCGAAGGGAATAGTGCGATAGGAATTGTCCACCCCCTTGTCAGGGTTAAAACAATATCTCAGGGCCACTCGAGGAGTAATGAACTGGAAATGCGTGGCCACGCTCGGAAGTTATCTATGGTAGATGATTCCGGTCAATCAGTTATTCTCCAGATCGAGGAAACCACTGTCGATATGATCACTTGCAATTACGACCTGAAAGACACCTTGCATTGAGTGGGAGATAGTAATAGGACAAGAGAATTGGTGACGCACACTTGTCGAGGACAAGTGGGAGATTGTTGGAATATGTGTCCTCCGAAAATAATGCGATCACAACAGTCGATCATAATGATCACATTTTTAAATCTCATTTTACGAATACATGTGGGATGTAATATTTTACAGTCAACTGGTCCACACATATCGGTAATGATTGGCTAACTAGAGTTTGACATTATCTTGTCGTGCGCGACGGTGGTGATCGATTGATCCCCTTAGGTCATACCTATAGGGAAATACTCTTAATTGATTATTTAATTAATCGTATGCCGATACGAGTTAATTAAGTTGCTTAAAATTGACGAATGATTTTGTGAGTAAAGTTAACGTGTCTTACTGTAATTCGATTAAATTAGATACGGTCTTAGTAATCGAATTGTTTTATTACTTGGATAAAATTATTGTTTACGAAACAATTACAATTGAAATTGAAATTGAATGAATATATTATTATAAATACAAGACGTTGTGATTTATAATTGATAAACCGTTTTGGTACAAGTAATCACGAATTACTAGTTGATTTTGTATATGACATATTTTATGAGTATGTTGATTTTTAATATGTTAAAAATACATTACAATTTCACATGTCAAGTAACATGTCACATTTGTCACAATTAACAAATGACAAAATAAAATGGACTACCCATTTTATTTAAGTGTGCCGAAAAAGGAGGGAGTATTAGGTTTATATTGTGTTTTTATTTTTAAGTGGAAAACACAATGATCAAACCCTACTTGTAGCCTTGCTCGCCTATTTTTCTTGGGTAGAAAAACAAGCTCATGCATTGGCTCCTACTCCCTCCTCCAACCGGTTTTTCCAAGAGAAAAGACTTTGTTTTTCCTCCATCATTCATACACAACTTCAACTAATATTTTCTAGTGTAAAAAAATGAATTCTCTATCTTGTGAAGAAATTTTAGAGAAATAAAAACCTCACAAATTCCTCTCTCTTGGCCGAAAAATTACAAGAGTACAAAATATTATTTTTGTGTCAAATTTCAGTAAGACTTATATTATTACTAGATCATAATAATATTAGTTATTAAGAGGTTTCCTTGGGTATATGCTTTTGGGAGAGGTTCTAATTTGAACCTTGTTCATTCATTATAAGGAAAGCTCAAGAACTAACAAGAAGGAGATCTTGTTGGTGCCCTAATAACCGAATCACATAAGTAAGATTGACGATTTCTTCTTTAATCTTGTTTTTAGTTTGCATGCATAAGATCTAGCATTTATTTTATGACTAAATAAATTAATACATATATGAATATGTAAATTAATGAGATTAATGAATCCTAACAGTGACAAGCAAAGAGTTGTGGAGAACTCTAAGGAAGAAGAAGAACCCACCACCAATGAAGTTTCAAAGAAGAAGAATGAAGAGAAGGCTAAGGAAAAAGAGCCTATTGTGATTTGACATCCATTCCCAAGTCGTCAAGTTAAGCCTAAGTTTGATGAACAACTTGGAAAGTTCATGGAAATTGTGAAGAACCTAGAAGTCTCAATCCCATTCATGAAATTGATCAATCATGTTCCAGCTTATGCGAAATACATGAAAGACATTCTTACCAAAAAGAAATCCATCCGGAAGCTAGAGACTATTGCCTTTACCAAAGTGAGTAGTGCTATTCTTCAAGGAACTTCCCCTAAAAAACTCAAAGATCCGGGAAGTTTATTTATTCCATGCACCATTGGCGACACTACAATCAACAAAGCATTATGTGACCTTGGAGCATGTGTAAGTGTCATGCCATACTCGGTATGCAAGAGGCTAGGAATGGGAGAACTCAAATGCACCAACATTACTCTTCAAATGGCGGATCGATCAACAAAGATACCTTTAGGAGTATGGGAAGATGTTCCCGTAAGAATTGGCAAATTCTTCATTCTGGTAGACTTCGTCATTGTAGACATGGAGGAGGATTCCAACATTCCTATCATTTTAGGAAGACCTTTCTCGCACACCGCGGGAGCGGTAATTGATGTGAAACATGGAGAGCTCACACTTGAAGTGGGGCTGAGACAATCACTTTCAACCTTGACAAAACAATGAGAGCTCCCCGACTACATGAACCATGTTTCATGATCGATCACTATAGCCGAGAAAGTGATAGAAAGAAGTTAGCATCTTAATGTAAAGTTCAAGCTATGGTTAAAGAAACACCACCCATATGGAAGAAAAAAGTGGATAACTGTAATACTACGGTTTTCTATGTCTTTGGGTAATCTATCGAGTGGGCTTACTCTGTCGAGTAAGTAAGTTATTTTATGAAACAATGTTCTGTCTTATTGGTACTCGATCGATTACGTGTTGCAATGGGTACTCTGGTAGGGCTACACACTTCGGTGTGTAGTCAGATATATGGAGATAGGGTGGAGTTGTGGAGATTGAGATGTGTTGTTTGAGTTGTTTATAATATGGTTTCATTGCAGCTGTTGTTTTTATGTAATTAGTACGAACCCCGTTTAAATGTTTTAAAAACTGTGGTGATCCATTCGGGGGTGGTGAGCAGTTATTGATCAGGTATGAGACGATGCGCATGGGATAGCTGGGATGAGTCACCACGTTGCTGTTTTAGAAGTCTTCCGCTGTGTCGAACACTTTTAGTTGTTTAGTATTTGACAGTTTTGAGAACCTTTGTATTTTATTTTATCAGTTTCGGTTTTGGTTTTATCGCTTTAAACATTATTATTATTATTATTAAAGTACGTTTCAATATTGTCTATTTGATTATCATTGCCTCGGGTAACCGAGATAGTAGCACTCCCATGCCTTAAGTGGTCCTGGTAAGGCACTTGGAGTATTGGGGTGTTACAAAGTGGTATCAGAGCGACGATCATGAAACCTATAACTAATGAACCCAATGAATCTAGAGAGTCAAAATAAAATGAACTCGGGTAGAAGTTGTAGGAGCTAATGCAAAGACTTGGGATATGTCCTAAAGTCGCGAACTTGCCCTACAACTTTGAACCAGTCACTAGGGGGTGTCATGCGATCGCTATGTGTTTACTAATGTTCTATTGCGTATGTTGGATGATGTGTTGTATAGAAATGTTAGAAAATGATGAAGTGGTTATATGATAAAGTGTTGTGAATAACCATGTTGCATGATAGTTGGTTTACAATGTTTTTTGGAATTGTTAGAAAGGTATATGAGAATGATGAATGATGTGGTGCAAAAAGGGGAGTATTTCTTATATGAGAATATGTGATGAATAATGATGTTGCAGGATGGATAATATTATGTTTGCGTAAAGTTGTATAATAAGTTTATGTACTTGTCCACTATTGTTCATATGTATATGTTGTATGAAGTGTCTAGTTGTAATGGATGATTGGTTGGAAAAGATTAAGTAAGTAATTACATAAGAATATGAAATTCATGTGTGGAACATGTTTATGTGGGTAGTGGATTTTATAATGTTGCTATGTTAGTAACATGTGAATGGAGAATTTGATGTTGTATGTTATGCTATTATTTTTGCGTAAAGTTATAGAATAAGAGTATGTGGGTAGTACATGATTGATAAGATGAATAATATATGTGCATAGGGATATTGTTGTTTGGCTTTTGTAGATAGTAAAATGTGGTTAGGGGTACTGGTTTTATGAGTTTTAGATTGGTTTTGTTTGCTTGGTTGTTGTTTAAGTTGTTTGGAAGTAAAAATCAAATAGTTATGTTGTCTGATAACAGCGAATTTGTCTTTAAACTGTTATAGCTTAAGATGCATAAATTATTTTAATATTATTCCACATGGAGGTGATAGCGTGTTCTTTTACGATTCTAACGATAGGTCACACGCCAAAAATGACTAAGAAACGAGTGAGATATGACCGTTTTACGAAAATTGGACAGTGCTGAGAAATGCGTAGGGTACTCGATCGAGTGGCCCTCACTCGATCGAGTGCACCCCTTTTTACATGTTAAAAATCGATTAAATCCACAAAAACCGAGATGGATACCAACGAATGATAGATAGGGCGATTTTGGCATCATTTTACAGCATTTTAAGCATATTTATTTATGTTGAATGAATGATTGTCATTTATTTAAAGTATTTATCTTGTTGTACCTAGTATGGCTTAGTTAATTTTAATCGTTATTACCCGAAATGAATGGGAATATCGATTTGTTTGTAATTAAATACGATCTTGTATCGTCGGTTTGTAATTAATTAATAGTTTTATTTTATTTTATTAATTAATGTATAATAGGTATAGCTATGTAATTCATTTGTAATAGTTATTTTTACCGGCGTTTCCAAAACATGGATTACAACGAGACGGAGTCTATTTTTTGGAAGGTGTTCCAAATCCCACAAGGAAGAGCCACTTTTGGAATGAAGAGGCAAGAGACCAAGAAGTTGGTTTCCGAAATGTAATAGACTAGTTTTTATTAACTAGGTGGCCATACTAGGATTTATTCATATGCATACATGTTTGCTTGTTTTATTTTCGCGCATGCCAAAATCGCCATTCACATGCATTTTATTTTTCGCGGTTGTCAATTCACGTCATTTACATTCACCGATTTATTTCACTTATAGGGAATTTATGACTAAATTGAAAAGATCTCTCACATAACTAAAATTGAGATTAGCCTTACCAATTAGTAACACCTATGAATCTCTTGTTCATTAGAGCCACGCTCGCCCAAGCGGGGTGTTCTCTTTTTACCTTGGGTAAGTAGGGTGGTAAACGGTTATCACACGCCAAAATTGGTTAGACTCAACGGGATATAAGACGGTCTTGTGTTCCGAGGCTAGTAGATGGATTTAAGAAAATTCGTCGACCAAGAGTTCTAGAGGTAGAATTAGTCAACGTGACTTACCGAATTTACACAATTATGGGATGTTTCGCCCAAACGATGCTCATTTTTGTTTAATATTTGGGTCTTGCAATCATTATATAATTTAGTGGGAGATAATTATATAAATGTTAAAACTTGTTGAACATGTTTTTCACAAGTATTTTTAAAACATTGAATGTTAATTTTTCCTATTTTTCATTCTTTTTCATTAATGAATTTACTATGACACCTCGTACTTCATCCTCCTTTGATCCTCTATTTATTATTATACTCGTTTCGTTCTTTCATAGGAAGCGGTTTCTTTGAAGGAATTCGGTAGCAATGATTGGTAACATGAGTTACTAATTCACCTACATAAGCTTACAACAATTATTGCGATTATTATACAACATAACATCCATACATATTTAAAAAAGGGTTTTTCATGTTGGAAACTCATATTACGAGTTTAAAACGAAGTCACATTTTATCAAGAGAGTCTTGATTTCGGAAATGACACCTCCGTCATGAAGATGACATATTAGTTTTTAATTACTCTATAGTAATTCAAAAGTTTGCGAAAAGAGTTTTCAAAAACACAAATAATACTCCAATATAATACCGTCAAATGGCTCAATTCGAAAAAAGCCAAATCGATTGTTTATGCGGTAAAGAGTTTAGGCATATGATAACAATTGAATGGTTAGGTTGTCCAATTTCGCAAGAAGTTGAGATTTTACCACATGTTTCACTCACTTTATAGTAATTCACTCTTACTAAGTGTATAAAATATCACAAATGACATGAAGAGAGGTCTTCATGAGATTCATTTTTGCTTGATTGAAGCAAAGAGGAATGTGAAAGTGAGTGGGAGTTAAGAAGTATCAACCCTAGATGTATGCGATAGAACAAAGTTGAAAGAGACATCTACTCAATGGATAGGCTAGTTCCACTATCTTGGTATGAGATACCAAGTACGGGTCAATTCTTTGTAAAGAAGTTTGAATTGATAAAATGTAAGACGTCTAGCATAGGACATTTTTGTATCGAAATGGTGCTAGAGTAGCAATGATTTCGATAGGGACAAATGTACCTAAATTTGGTTTTAAAAGAATGTAATCATCTATGTTTATACATAGAAGGCATCACTCATGTGATTTAAAACAAAATGTTGTACCTACTCCTATGATGACTTGGTGGTTGGTTTAGACCACTCAAGTTAGAGGAATTTTAAATTCTTCACGAAAACTAAATATTATACTATCTTGTAGATTTTAATGTCTATAATTCGGTGAACCCAAATTGATCAAACCTCAAGTAAATTCGTTTACACGAATAAACGATAAGTACATCGAACAACCATTTGATTGTGAGTCTTATGGTATGTGTACATGTATTATGTTTTTCTTTTGCAGAAAAGAAACACAATAGTGAGGTGATTGATCATATACATACAGATGCTTAAGGTCGGTAGTTGGTTATATATATATATATATATATATATATATATATATATATATATATATATATATATATATATATATATATATATATATATATATATATATATATATATATATACTTCGTTACTTTTACCGTAATGTTAAGTAGATATGAAAACCTCATATCTATTTAATAAGACATAAAAGTAATTTTTGAAACATGGAATATTTTCAAAATGAAGTAGTAAACCAAAAGCGCGTCAAGATCAAGATGTTGATCAGAAGTTTCAAAGTAATGACTTTGAAGATCAAATGGATAATATCAAGTAATGACCTTGGTAATCACTAAGAAGATTGTGAACCAGTTCACATAATACCTTCTCCTTGGGACACCATAGAGTATGGTGTAGTCAAGTATATAAACCGAACTTTATGAGATATAGTTTGAGGTTTTTCGCAATTTTTGTAAGCTATTTTCTCACTAAAAGTTTAAAACCCGACTATAATAGCCTAAATGACTCCATATGAGATATGGATAGGGATAGTCCCTAACTTGTCTTTTTATACATTTGGGACCATAAATGTTTATGTTCAGAACCAATTTATGTATTTGTGAGGGTTATCCAAAATTGAACCACTTGGTTTTTACTCCTCCAACACGAGAACAAAGAGTTTGTGGCTCGTAATGCTGTCTTTCTAGAAAGATTTTAAATTTTCTGGAAGACAGAGTGGGAGAAATTTTGAACTTGCGGAAGTCCAAGACCCACAAATTGAGTACAATGCAAGAATATGTTCTTTATTGACACGCAGTGGTTATAAGGAGATAATTTTGCAATAATATTGCGTTACTTTTCAAAAGTGACGAATCTTAAACCCTCATCAAAGGCTTTTCTACAGTATGAACTCTATGTGATAGCGTGTCACCATGCAATTCGAATTGATCTCCTTGTGATTTAAGGTGAATACTTTGGTTGGTTACCTTGATCTTGTCGTAAAGGTTACATAAGATGTTTAAAATTTGGGCTTGTTATAGAGAGTTTGTGACAACCCAAATGCCTTTATCAATTCGTATGGTCTTAGCAATATAGCCTCTCATGAGGATGAGTTTAGGCAAAAGGATAACGAAACTTTCTCCTTGAATGTATCTTATGAAGAGAGAAGTTTTGTTGATGTTGTCAATGCTAAGAAGCCTAGCATGCTTGAAAGATTCCTTTTGTGATCTATATACGTCAAAGAGTTGGAACTTTGGGTTCATTCATGTAGTCTATCAAAATGGTATTACTCGAGTGTCGAGGTACCATGATGATACATGGAGATTAGTGGGAGCTAAAGTGAGTTTCTTAGTCTAAATATGTGCTTCACATATTAGTGACTAGAAATGTAGCTAAGGTGATATTTCTTAGTCTAAAATATGTGTTTGACATATTAGTGACTAGAAATATTCTCGGGTGAATATTTGAGAGTAGCATGGCGCATCTTAAACATCCGGATCTAATGAGATAGATCTCAATGGATATTAGCATTTTAGTCAAGAGACTTATGTGATAAGATTCTTGTCTCGTTCAAGTTGTTGAACAATTAATATGATCTCTTGTGCTTCCGCTGCAGGATCTATTAAATATGTTAAAAGCTTCTCTCGTTGGGACTTATCATGTTGAGAATATGAGAAGTCATTACCAATCATTTTCTAGTGATTGTCACTAGATCATTATCAAGAGCATGCTTGAGAACTTGAGAAGCACTGAGGATTTACTCTTGTTGAATGGAGGAATTAATGAATATCGTGTAAAAGGTTACACGATTACATTCCTATGCTTATAAGATGTTTTGAGTCTCGTTACGGAGTGGTTAGCATGTAAGAGTGTTATGTGCATAAAGAATAATATGTATAAGAAGTTATACATATATGTATAAGAAGTTATACATGTATAAATCAAATATGTATAGAGTCATACATAAAAGATGTCATATGAAGGATGTGTATGTATAAGTGTTATACGTACAAATCATGAACGAAAAGCTAAGTACATTACAACATCCGATGTTGTAAAAGAGATTATTGATATCCGGATTTTAATGGAACTAGAGTAGTTCTGTTAGCCGAATATCATTCCCTGAGAGACTGTGAAAACAGTGGGTGTGTTTGACTGGCTTTAGAACCAGAGTCTAAAACTTGTTTAGACATGTACTTAGAAAGGCACTGTGTGATGAAAAGATAGCAGAGAACAAAGCAAAATAGCAATGGAAGTTAGAGTGATGCAACTGTTGCTAATCCTCTAACCAAAGCCGTAGGCATAAGGTAGACATGATGGTTATGTCATTCCAATTTGATTGAAGAGTATACCTTAATTGCTAAAGATCGTTATGTAAATATTGGATAGAGTATTGATATTTACATAAAGTGATAATCGCATTCATTATTAGAGTTTCTTTAAGAACTCAATTATTCAATTTGACTGAAAACAAGAATACCTTCTTTATCTGAATTAGTTGTGGAGACAATGTTGAACACTATTCAAGTGAATAAGACGAACATTGTATTTTGTCCCTAGTCACTTAATGAGGTGACATCTTGGAGTGACTAGATTGTAAGTCGATTGATGGTTATTAAACACCATAAGGTCATACGTGACGACTAGTCGATTACATAGGTAGAGTATGTGACGCTTTGCCGGACAGTGACCATTTAGAGAGTCCCTAAGTTCTATTATAGACGCCTGGTCTTGGCGGGGATCTCTAAGATGTTCTAATGAGTAGATTGTTTTGACCGGAGACTATTATCTGAGAAGGTGCAGTTTCCGAGTGACTTTGGTTTTTGTCCTAGGTCGTGCCGTGAAAGGAGGCCAAAAGGGCATTTACTAGGTCATGGTGAGCGGTATTGTGCAATAGGATAGATAGGGCATACAAGAATTGTCCACCCACGTTGGGTAACTATATCTCAAGGCCACTCGAGGCATTAATGACTACAAATGCGTGGCCACGCTCGGAAGTAATCTGTGAGAGATTTTTCCGTTCAGGTAGTCACACTCCCGATCGAGAAAACCCCTCGCGATGTGTTCATGTGCAAGTGCGACCTGAAAGAAACCTTGCATTGAGTGGGAGATTAAAACGGACAATAGAATTGGTAGCGCACACCTTGTGTCGGACAAGTGGGAGATTGTTGGAGTTAGTGTCCTCCACAATAGTGCGTTAACATAATAAATCTCATTAATGGAATATCATCAGATATTTAATTATTTGATCCTCGTCAGTTTATTAACGTAAATCGATAACGGTTGGCTGACTAGAGTCTGACGTTATTGTCGGGAGACGGCGGTAATCAACTGGCCCCTTTCGGTCACACCTAAAGGAACGAACCCCAATTGATAACTAATTAATTGTATGAGATACAATTTGTTTAGTCCCTTGATTTATAGACTAAGAGGTTAGTCGATTATTTTTAGAGAGATTTCGAGTTGCGAACTCGAGGAGCGGCAGTTATTATTTAATTATACGATAATTAAATAATAAGTTTTGGGAAACGGGTTTAGTTAATTAACTGTTAATTTACTAAAATTGTACTAATTGATTAATGTGATTAATATTAGTACGTAAATAATATGTGTAGTGGTATACGTATATTTACGGAGTGAATTGGACGAATTAATTATGGAAGTATTTAAACATGATACGATGTTTAAATTAAAAATTACACGGATTTGTGCGACAAATATAAGAACCAACATGGACCCGTAAATGGTCAAGTGGACCGTGTAAAATAAGAGTAGTGGATGATTATTCATATAATCATTTCACCTTATTTTGTATACTACCATAATTTATCTTATGTAAGAGTTTGCATGTGATGTAAGATAAAAACATAAGATAAAATTTGTCCACTCCCTCACTCCACTTCCACCCGCCACTTTTCCTCCTCTTATACTCCATCTATTGTTCACTATTTTACACTACCTCACTTCTACACTCTACATTCTTGCATGTGAACAATATTTCTCCATCTCTCTAAAATAATAATTCATCACTACTAAGTTGTTAGTATACATCAATAATATTACTAAGATTAGTTAGTAATATTACTAATAATAATCAAGGGTACAATATTAACAAGTTCTAGTTCAAAACTTGTTATTCTTTTGGGTTAGTTCTTGGATGCAACAAGAAGGAGATCTTCTTATTGAAGATTTACATGGAGGATCTTCCATTTGGTTTAAGCTCAAGAACAAGCTAGTAAGGTGAACTAGTTTGTGCCCTTTTTACTAAAAGTTCAATGTAAGAAAATTGTTTTTGCTTATACTTTCTTTTTATGCTTTCATATTAGCATGCATGTTACATAGATCACCTAAATGACAATTTATGAGATAAATTAATTTTATTATAGAGTCTAATATGGATCTATGATCTTTCAGCTTTTTCTCATAATGGTAGTGTTCTAAAATACCAAACACTTCACCATACTCTCTCAAAGACATTCGTCTATCCTTGTTCTCAAGGTGGAATTCAACATTTTTTCGAGCCTCTACCTTAGTCACCTTCAAGGAGCTTACAAACTCCATGGTCAATGAAGGGTAGGTCAATTCCTCGATTTCGAAAAGGGTTAGCAATCTCATGGACTCGAAAAATTTCCATGTTCTTTCAAGCACACCCAACTTTCTAAGGCATCTTGGCATATAAATTTGGTAGGTACAATAGTCTTCCAAGTAAGGGATACAAATGCTTTCCTATGAGAATCGGTTATGAAATTTATGGTCGGACTTATCGTTTTCGGTTACTTGTCGTTAAGAGTTACCTAGACCAAAACAATATTTATAACTTCACAAACTACTCTACTTTTAGTAAAGAGATAAGTAAAGGTCGGATCCCAAGGGACGGGTATTGATGTAGGAGTTTCGATTGCAAATGGTCGTGTCTAAGGGTGTCACAATTTGGGTTGAGGTAGGAGATCAACTAAACTAAATAACAATGCAAACAAAGTAATGAAAGTAAGCAAGATGATTAAAATGAGATGTAAACAATTGCTTAAAAGCACTAGGGTGTCATGGGTTCATAGGGGATTCATGGGATTGGATCATACAAACATATTCTCTACTAAATGCAACCTATTATTGTTGTGATGGGATCGAGTTAGTGTATATCTTACAATCCCTCTGAAGGTTTGTGTCCCTGAGCCGAATCGATTAGATTGTACAACACCTACAAGTCGACTTAATCCTCCCTATCCAACTATATGCATAGTCTAATGAGACTCGAGTTGGTTTATGTCTTACAAGTCTCATTGAAAAGGTAAGTGATGGGTAAAAAATACAAGGATTCATAGGCTTACATTTCATCAAACATAACATGTGCATAAGTTGAAATCACAACAAGCAAGCGAACTAATTATGAAAACATATTATATTAAGCATGAATCAATCCCCATGTTAATTCCCCATTAACCCTAGTTAAGGAAACTACTCACTCATTATCAAGTTTAACATGCTAACAAGGTTGTCAATCATACTAGCAAGGCAAAACATGATGAACAAATGAAGATGATTAACAATAATTAAAAAAAATTAAGAGAGAATTATACCTATAAAGATGATTCCCAATAATAAAGCATAGAATAATAGAAGTACTTGATGATTGACGGAAGGTTGTCAATCCTCCAAATAAACCCCAAATAATCTTCAATTACCCAAAATAAATGATGAACAATAGAGAAATTAAGGAATGATTAAGAAATTAGATTTATATTAATGCTAAATTTAGAGTTGATTACAAGATTAAGATGAGATTAGGAATGCATAAGAAAAACATGCTAATCTAAGTAGTACAATGGGGTATTTATACTAAGGATTAGGTACATAAATTAGGGTTACTAAGGGCTTAAATGACGATTAAGACCCTTAAGAAAATTTGAGGAAGTGCTCCTCTCGAAGGAGATGCGCATATCCGTTTTGGTAGTCTTTATGGAGTACGCTCGTCCCGAGCGGCTAGGCAGTAGAGACGGTTGGCACTGGAGCAGAATCCGAGCGGATTGGTCTCGGGACGCTCAGATCACAACGCCTCAAGATGAGCGTCTTGGGCACGGGATGCTTGCACTGTAGCAGGGGTGGACGTTCGTCCTGGGCACTCCGACGCTCGGATTGCTGGGCAGTCACTTCTCTTCTTTTCTTTCTTCAACAATACTCAAGGATCTTGTTGGAGATGCAAGTATCCTTTCATCATTGCCCAATCTACTTTATTATATACATAGGCCTTCTATCATTGTCTTCCCTTTGATGCTTGGTCATTAAATTCGATCAATTTAGCTCCATTTTGCCATGAAAATGCAAGGTTTGCACTCCTTTCCTACCAAGGGATCAAAACCTCAAAGAATATGCAAAACGAAAGACTAAAGATAGTAAATGGCCCAATTATGCACTAAAAAGCATAGGAACGAGGCTAATCCGGGGACTAAATATGCTCAAATATGAGTCCACATCAAGTTACCTCCGGAAAATTTTGCAGTTGTTCAATGACCGGAATAGGTGTAGCTTCCTCAATAGCATTTGAAGTTTTGGGTGCCTTGTTTCCACCTTTTGTTCTTGCCATGTTGTTCTCCTTGTCAAATTTGTATCAACAAAACAATATTGTGCTTGAATGCTCCTTGTTTCCTCAAGCCTCAATCAATTCCCAATCGATTTTGGAATTTTCAAAATTGCCTTCAAACCCTAGAAAATCGATTCAATTTGTTAGAATTTTGATGTTTGGATGGTGTTTTGTTGATAAAGGAGTGATTTAATTTTGATTTGAGAAAATTTTGTTTTGATTTTGGTGAATTTGGTTGAGAAAATTGTGTTTTTGAATGAGGGGATTGAGGGTTTTGAGGGAGAAAGGATGTGTGTTGTGTTTATAAAAGATAGAAATGAATTGGGGATGAGGAGATTGAATCCCGTTTTATAGCTAATAAGCGACGAGGGACGTTCGGCTTCTACTCGGGACACGCAGATCCTCAGCCAGTACCTGCTGAAATTTCCAACCCGTGCGGGGACGCGTGGATCCTGCTCAAGACGGGTGGATTCTAGTCTGGGGACGCTCGGATTCACAAATAGCGTGGAATTGAAATTTTGAAGCATGTCAGGACGCGCAAATTGCTCACAAGACGAGCGGATTATGGCCTGGGACGAGCGTCCTAAATGTGTTCTGCTCAGATTTTGTAACAGTCCCTTTTCTTCAATTCCAGCACTCCCAAGACCCACGTCCTAAGGTTAGGACGCTCGACTGCTCCTCTGGGATGCCCGGATCATCAACAGCTCGAGCGGATTCCTTCCTGGGATGCTCGGATTCAACTCTGCACCCACGAGCTCGATTCTGCCCGTGGGGTTCTCTTTTTCAAGTATCATCCTTTCTTTATTTCCTTTGCTCAACATTGTGGGTGCACTACGAAGGCTTGGTTTTCCTGGGCATTTGCTATCCCCACACTAGATCAAACACTACACATCAAAACATGTTAAAACACCTCCCTCATTTTCTCTCATAACGAAAATCTTGATCAAAGCACAAAAATGTAAATCCAAAAATGACAAAAAATGCAATACAAGAAATAAAATGCGAGTTAAGGGGTTAGAATATTTACAAGTGGTGGTTTAGGGAGGACTCCACCGAACTCTCATTCTTGGATGAGATGTCAAGGGGCATAGCTAAGGTGTTGTTGATGTTGCTCAACACCTTGTAGAAGTAGTCGAAGGCTTGTTCATTTTCATCATAAAGATCTTGCATAGATCTTGGCACATTGTGTTCTTCATTATGGTGATGACCCATGTCAAGAGGATGACAATGATCAGCTAAGCCTTGGTCTAAGGTCATAGCATTGCCAATATAAGGATTGACCAATCCTTCAAATTCGTCATCACATAGACCACAAACTTCGCTAGCTTGCTCCCCGATGGTATCATGTGTTGACAAGAGCAACTCCTCTTCTTTGTTGTCATGGCCAATGAGGCCTTCTTCCTTACTTGTCATGATGGGTGGTGAGCCATTCAAGCTCTAATTGTTGTTGAAATTTCCTTGCTCTCCGGATAGAGCTACTTGAGGGTTATCCACTTTCTTCTTCCATATGGGTGATGATTCTTTACCCATAGCTTGATCTTTGCATTGAGATGCTAACTTCTTCTTATCACTTTCTCGACTATAGTGATCGATCTTGAAACATGGCTCATGTAGTCGGGGAGCTCTCATCGTTTTGTCAAGATTAAAAGTGATTGTCTCATCCCCCACTTCAAGTGTGAGCTCTCCATGTCTAATATCAATTACCGCTCCCGCGGTGTGCAATAAAGGTCTACCTAAAATGATAGGAATGTTGGAATCTTCCTCCATGTCTACAATGACAAAGTCTACCGGAATGAAGAATTTGCCAATTCTTACGGGCACATCTTCCCATACCCCTAAAGGTATCTTTGTTGATCGATCCGCCATTTGAAGAGTAATGTTAGTGCATTTGAGTTCTATCATTCCTAACCTCTTGCATACCGAGTATGGCATGACACTTACACTTGCTCCAAGGTGACATAATGCTTTGTTGATTGTAGAGTCGCCAATGGTGCATGGAATAGAGAAACTTCCTGGATCTTTGAGTTTTGGAGGGGAACTTCCGTGAAGAATAGCACTACTCACTTTGGTAAAGGCAATAGTCTCTAGATCCCGGATGGATTTCTTCTTGGTAAGAATGTCTTTCATGTACTTTGCATAGGCCGGAACTTGAATGATCAATTCCGTGAATGGGATTGAGACTTCTAAGTTCTTCACAATTTTCATGAACTTTCCAAGTTGTTCATCAAACTTAGGCTTAGCTTGACGACTTGGGAATGGAAGTCTAATCACAATAGGCTCGTTTTCCTTATCCTTCTCTTCATTCTTCTTCTTTGAAACTTCATTGGTGGTGGGCTCTTCTTCTTCCTTAGAGTTCTCCACAATTCTTTGCTTGTCACTAGAATTCACAATATGTTCATCAATTGGACTCTTCGGCCCTTTATATCTTTTACCACTTCTCAAATGGATGGCACTCACCGATTCATGTCTTGGGGGATTACCTTGAGGTGGTAACTGCCCCTTTTATCTTTGAGAGCTAGAATATGCTAATTGGGTCATTTGAGTTTCCAACATCTTGGTCTGGGCTAGTATGTTGTTGATGGTGATATCTTTGGCTTGGCTATATTTTTGCATTTGGGCGAAAAATTCTTGTTAGTTCTTTTGCATTTGGAAGACCGCTTTTTGAACATCAAAGCCTTGGTCATTGGTTTGATTGTATGAAGGTTGATTTTGATAACTTTGGCTTTGGTTGTAAAAGGGTCTTTGAGCTTGATTTCTCATTGGAGGTGGGGTGTATGTTGGTTTAGGGTTTTGAACATTTTGGCTCTTGTATGAAAGATTTTGATGAAATTTGGTATTCTCATTATAATAGTTGGAATAAGGGGTGCCACTCTTGTATGCTTGGAAAGCATTCACTTGTTCATTTGTTCCTCTACATTCACTTTGGTCATGTCCCAAAGTTCCACAACTCTCACATACTCCACTTGGAATTGAGGATGATGCCACCATAGCATTAACATGTTGTTTTGGTGATTTGGAAGCTTCATCAAGCTTAGACATGGCCTTCTCAAACTTCAAATTGATGGTGTCAATATGAGCACTTAGTTGAGCACCTAATTGAGTGATGGAATCTACCTCATGCTTTCCTCCTATAGTGGCCTTTCGAGGCCTACTATATTGGGAATTATGAACCGCCATCTCTTTGATTTTGGCCCATGTTTGATTGTCATCAACTTCGGTAAACATCCAATTGGATCCGTTATTGAGAATGTTGCGGGAGTCTTCATATAAACCGTTCCACAATTGTTGCACAATGAATCACTCGCTAAGTCCATGGTGTGGGCAAGAACGACAAGTGTCCTTTAATCTCTCCCATGCCTCATACAATGATTCTTTATCCCTTTGTTTGAACCCTGTGATTTGGGCTCTGAACATATTGGTCTTCTCTGGAGGATAAAATTTCTTGTAGAAACCAACTGCTACCTTCTTCCATGAATTAATACCAAGGGTTGCCTTGTCTAGGCTCTTCAACCATTGCTTTGTGGTACCGATCTAAGAAAAAGGAAATAATACCAATCGGATTTGGTCTTGAGTAACTCCGGTTTGAGAAATCGCATCACAATAGTAACAAAAAGTCTCCATATGTGAATGAGGGTCTTCACTAGGCATACCTCAAAATTGACTTCTCTCAACTAACTGTATGAATGCGGATTTGACAATGAAATTACCGGTTAAATGTGGTGGTGTAGGAGTACCATTTGGTAGGTTCTCCTCGGTTGGTACGGAATGTAATGAAAATTTAGGCATTGTGGGTTGATTTTGTAGTGGGTTTTGTAATGGGTTATCCTCTCCTTCTCTTGCAAAAGGGTTGGTAAACACAATGTTATTTGGTTGTATGTCCACAATATCTCCAATACCTACAACTCTTGAAGTTCTTCTAGCAACTCTTCTATTGTTGGTCAAGGTTCTTTCAATTTCAAGATCAATAGGTAATGGATTACCTTGTGATCTCCTAGTCATGTAAAAAAATAAACAACTCGGAAACTACTAGAACAACCGTGAAGAGTTTGACTTCCCCAAGGTAAAGAATGACACAACTAAAAACAATTAATGAAAATAAAATCAATTTAACACCGTCCCCGGCAACAGCGCCATTTTTGGTCCGGTTTGAAACTCGTCATCAAAAGCTACCAACCAAAACAATATTTATAACTTCACAAACTACTCTTAGTAAAGAGGTAAGTAAAGGTCGGATCCCAAGGGACGGGTATTTATGTAGGATTCTCAAATGTAAATAGCTATGTCTTCGGGTGTCACAATTTGGGTTGAGATGATGTGTAATCTAAACTAATCAACAAAAATGAAAGTAAAGTAATAAAAGCAAAGCAAAGAAATTAAAGGGGTTTCTAAACAAATGATTAAAGGCACTAAGGTGTCACAGGTTCATAGGGGATTCATGGGAGTTGATCAGACAAACATGTTCTCAATTAGATGCAAGCACTTATTGTTGTGATGGGATCGAGTTAGTGTATATCTTACAATCCTAAGAAGGTTTGAGTCCCGGAGCCGAATCAATTAGATTGTATAACACCTACAAGTCAACTTAATCCTTCATATTCAACTTTATGCATGGTCTAACGAGGCTCGAGTTGGTTTATATCTTACAAGCCTCATTGAAGAGATAAGAGATGGGTAAAAAAATGCAACGATTCATAGGCTCGCATTTCATTAAACATAACATATGCATAAGTTAAAATCACAACAAGCAAGAAAATTAATTATGAAAACATATTAGATTAAGCATAGAACAATCCCCATGTTTGTTTCCCCTAGTTCCTCATTAACCCTAGCTAAGGAACTACTCACTCATGATTAAGTTTAGTATGCTAATAAGTTTGTCAATCATATTAACAAAGCAAAACATCATGAATAAATGATAGTGATTAACAATATTTAAGCAAGGGTAAAGAGAAATTATACCTTTGAAGATGATTCCAAATTATAAAGCAAAGAATAATAGAAGTACTTGATGATTGATGGAAGGTTGTCAATCCTCAAAATAAACCCAAATAATCTTCTAATTACCCAAATATAAGGAAGAACAATAGAGAAATTAAGGAAATATTAAGATGTGATTAATATTGAGAATTGTATTACAACTAAATTAAGAATAATTTAAGAGAGTATTAAGATTGGATTAAGAAATGATTAAGAGAGCATAAGAGTTGATGCTAATCTAGGTAGTAGAAAGGGGTATTTATACTAAAGATTAGGTACAAGGATTAGGGTTACTAAGGGCTTAAATGACTATTAAAACCATAAGAAAACTTGAGGAAATGCTACTCCCGAGGGAAATGCGCGGATCCTCCTTGCTAGTCCTGCCTCGATATGTTCGTCCCGTGCTGAGGCACGTGTTGTTCTGCCTTATGATCCACTCGGATCCTGGAGGAGACGCTCGGATCCTTGCTGCATGGTCCGCTCGTCTTGGGGTCAAGCCGCTTGGTTCCTGGTATTATGGGATGCTCGGATCGTGCTCGGGCCGCTCGGATCCCTGAGCAGAGTGCTTTTCTTCTTTAGCTTCTTAACAATCCGCAAGGATCATGTTGGGGATGCAGGGATCTTTTCATCATTGCCCATTTATCTACTTAGGCCTCTAGTGTTGGTCTTCTCTTTGACGCTTGGTCATTAGATGCAATCCATTTATCTCCATTTCGCCTCATAAATACAAGGTTAGCAATCCTTTCCTACCAAGGAGACAAAACCACAAAGAATATGCAAAATGGGAAACTAAAGATAGTATATGACTCAAATATGTGATATAAAGCATAGGAACGAGGTTCAGTCGGGGACTAAATATGCTCAAATATGAGTCACATCAACGTCCGTCCTGGCCTTGGGACGTGGGAGCTGGGAAGCTTCAAGTCTTGGTAGAAATACCAGTAAAAGAATCTGCCCGAGCTGGCTTCAAGACGCGGGTCCTCCAACCTCAGGACGCTCGTCCTATTCTCGAGTCGTGGGTATTGGGAGGCTACAAATTGTTGAGATTTTCCTGTAAAAAAATCTGCCCGTCCCAAAGTTAAAACTAGTGCCTTACCCAAAAATTCGCTCGAGCCGACCTGAAGACGCCCGTCCCAGACTTGCTTTGCCCCTTTCAGAATTTCCTGCAAGAAAATTCGCGCGTCCTAGGCTTAATCCGCCCGTCCCAGACCTGCTACATAACATAACAGGGGATTTTTCCCATCTTTCCGATTCATTTACCTCTTTCAAACACAAACACATACATTTTCCCTCACTTCATCCTTCAATCCACTCATCCAAAAACATCAATTTCTCACCAAAATTCACCACAAACAAATCAAAACTTGCTCAAAACACAATTAAATTACTCCTTCATCAACAAAAGACCATTTAATCATCAATTTCCCCACAAATTGAATCAATTTTCAAGGGTTAGGGGCAAATTCCGAAAATCCCTAATTGATTGAGGAATTGATCGAAGTTTGAAGAATCGAGGAGCATTCAAGAATCATCTTGGTTTGTTGATATCAAATTGATATGGAGCATACATGTTATCCCGGATCTTTCTCTCTCTCATCTCGCACCAAGCTCTCACTAAGGGTCCAAAGGCACCTTGGTTGATGATCGCCTTCTCCTCTTCCGAAATCTTCTTGATTGCGCTCATCATTGTCGTGTATCCCGAGAAAATTCTCAAGTTGTCGGCCTCCTATAGGCATTCCAAATGTTTGTCATATCTCAAGCTTGAAGTGAAGGAAAATGGAAAGAAAAGCTAAAATCGGTCTATTTTGAGTTCAAGTAAGGATGCTTACAATGCTTTTAGCTGTACTATATGACAAGTGGATCTCCGCTGCCCAAATGAGATGATGGCCATCCCCCTTTTTCAGCCCGTCAGGATACGGGATAAGGTGGCGCCCTCATCTCCTCATGTTTGCCCTTCTAGCCACCTCCACTTCCTCCATGTCACCAACTTCCGGCACACCCGTGAGTAGTACATGAGAAACATTACGGTCAAAATCCGTCTCCATGGGATCATCTCGTCTCGAAGTAGATGCAATATCCTCTGCAACAGACAAAAATAGACTGATTATTCTATCATTTCAAGCACAATTTAAAGACTATTATCGAATGACTCAACACATATGTTCCTACTATGCTCTTATGTGCCTAGGATCGACGACGAGTCGGAATTTCGACAGCATTTCGCCTAAAACACGTGCTATCTACCAAAAAGTGTCCCGGAGACATGTTCGCAAACTGAAATACCAACATAATATAAAGTTTACCCTTAATCCAAGGATTCTAAAAGAGTAAGTTTCGTCAAATTCCAACGTGTTTCGGGCCATTTTCGAGCTTATAAAGCAGTTTTGCATTAAATCGTCTCATTTTTTGCTCAAATTCATTTATGACTGGTGAAAATTCAAGGTGAAGACATGTTTGTGCTCCTAACATTGTCAATTATACATTTATAATGCCAATATCATGAGACAAATTTGTTTGGTACATTTACCCCGAACTTTCAAAATATTTGGGTGAATAAACCCTAATTTCTACTCACATTCAAGTTACAAATGCAAATTAATTCAAGGACGAGGTTGGTGCATAACTGGATTAGTCTTGATTAATGGCGGGTCTTGGTCGAAATTTGATGAAGAATGATGTTGTTCTTCGAGTTCTTTGGCAAAGGAAGACGAAATGGTGTTTTGTAATGACAAATCCAAAATCGCGTTGAGTTTGGGTTTTTGCTGATCCTGGACGAGCTAGGGAACAAACACAGCATTTGTTGCACCCCTTCCTCCGGCTGTTTCTCATCTGTGTCTTTTTTTTATCGCTATTTGTTTCTTTGTTACGCGTTCGTTGATAATGGGCCCGTGTTTCTATACCATATTTTTGAGAAATAAATTTCTCATAAATGAAAATTTTGGTTTTCAAATTTGTTACTCGGATTATCCTTAATACGATTATTTTCGATTAGATCTTTTTGATTTATTTCTCCAGCAATTGTTTAATTTATCAGTTAAGTCAATATTTATTTTCCCCCGCGGATTTTCAAGCTCGAGTTTATTTTCTCCCCAGCAATATATTTTTCTTCAATTATTATTATTTCCCCAGCGAGAGTTCGTTGCCGCCAACAACCGACGTATTTCTCTGAAGCTGTAACGAGTCAGCTTCGCTTATGTTTAGAGTTTGCTTGAGATCGACGCTAGCTAATTCTCCTATAGCTATTCTTCGAAATGTGCTGCTGCCCATAAATATCAATTTCAAGATCCCGTTTTCTCTAACATGTTTTTCCGAGATGTTTCTCCTCCCTATTAAGCTTTATCAAATGTTATCAATCCCCCTCGAGTTTTCCCCACGGAGTTCACCGACGATGATTACCCGCGATAGATCTTAGTTATGCTTCGTCTTATGGTTGGCGAGCTTCCATACATGGTCAAATAGACTTTAAACGACCCTCCCTGATAGTTGACGGACTGTAAACCGTTCTTAACGACAGTTCTTTGGTTTAGTCCCCTTAAGCCGCCATGCGTTGCCATACCTGAGGTTGTAATCTTTGATGGACCTGCGGGCTATACTTTTAATTTTGCCTTATCCAATCCTCAGTCAAAGTGGGGGCTTTGTAGATAGCTCATTTCTACACCTCCTGTCAACCACCCGGTTATGATTAGGCCACATGATTAGTATACATTGCGGTTTTATGACATTTAATAAATCCATTGAAAAGTGGTAGCTCAAGCATTCGTGTCAACCCCTTAGTCATCATCTATGTGCCGATACAGTCGTTTTGACAGTAATTAAAGTTCATTTGGAGTTCAAGCCAAAAAATTTCTTCATTTTCTATTATCGTATCAGTCAGAGTCGGGATATTCCGAAATTCAACGCGCAAATATTTATTTTAATATTAATTCCCGTCAAATATCTTGCCTTGAGGAATAAGGAAGTCATATATCTTCCTCTTTCCTATTTAAAAACCGAAAATATTTCCTTGATGTGGAGGAAAGGCCTCCAGAGAGGACTCAGTGGTTGCTGCGCTTCTTGGAAGCGTCACAGCTCCTGTTGCGCATGTTTTTGGGCCTGTTTTTTACAGCTTCGAAAATTTTTAAGATTTTTTTTTTCTAAAAGCTATAAATGGATGGCTTCATTCTCCATATTCTTCACGTGAGTGTCCACCCCTTCTCTATTCTCTTTGCATTCTAGGCCTACGCTATTGCTTTTGACATATATGTGCTTGATCATCGATCTTGTAAGCTCTAATTATTTCATGGTACCCGTCTCGTTGCATGGCCTACCAATTTTGCCACTACACATTAACCAATCTTAATTAATCTTTTTATTTTCCTTGATAATTCAAGGACACTTTTAGTCATTCGTAAAAATCGAGTTCATTTACCACTAAAGACGATTTTGTTAAATCTCGCTTCGCTAACATGTAAGTTTGAGGGTATAAATCCCACCTCTTAATCTCGTATATTTATGGTTTTGTAATATTTTTTAAGAATTTTTGTCATAAGGATGGTCATGAGTCGTAATTCTTACATAAAACTATGTTTTGGAACCGTTTTGAAAAACATCAGAGAAACAATGTGGGGAAGAATCACATCAACTGATGCGCCTTCTAGAACAGACGCAACCCTTGCTGCGCCACTTCTAGGGGCTCCTTATTAGTTGCATCTCTTCTTTTTATTTCTCGAGTTTCTGCTATTCCTTCTTTCCTTTTTTGCCCTCTTCTTCGTTTTTTCTTTTAAATTTGCTTAATCCTTTCAAACTAGTATTTACAATTACTTTTCAATAATTCCTTTTTGACTTGAATTCATAATGGTCAATATTAGAGGGTTTTCGTCATCATCTAAAATCCGGGTTGTGAGCTTCGATTTTCTCATATTGAATGTGATAAATTCGATATTTGTACATATTTTTTATTCGTCTCTAATAGTTAATCTATCGTTCAAGTTTGACCTAAGATCGCTCATTCACTTAAGCCGATTTCGTAATCTGTTAATCGATCTTTACTATCGTAAATCTGCTATATTAATTATTATAATTCTACTTTGACAAATTGATGGCATCTTCGTATCCTAAAACATGATTAAATCACTTCCTTTGAGTAGAAATAAATCAAAATAAATGATTTAATCAACTAACGAACACTAACGGCTACGAGTCTTACTTTCACAATCAGACCCCACCTCTAGAACGGACGCAGTGTCTGATGCGCCTCTTCCAGAGGATCCAACACATGTTGCGCCAGATCTAAGTTGGATTCTTATTTTGAATTCAGCTTACCTCGATCTAATTCGTAAATATGCTTAGTATAACGACTAAATATTCTCGTTTTAAATTATTATTTTTCTATATTATTTTACTTTATCTTTTTTTTTAAGAACTGCTTTTCGAGCATTTTTATGAAGTAAATTCAATACTTTATTTTTTCATAATTAAATTTTGTACCATGTACTTGTATGCTTTATTGCTTGGCTTTCTGGCGTGTAATCAATGTAAGAATCCACTTTGACCGTTAATTTTAAATTGTTTGTTCACAAAAATAGTGTAATATCACAGGCTAGGTAAAATGTAATGTTTGTTGCATTCATGCATATGATCAATAACAACTTTCCCAATCATTAGTAGATGCCACTATCGAGGCGGGCGGGATTAGGTGTTCGATTAAAGAACTTCCTAGTATGTACCCTCACCCCTTACTCAAGATCTTTGTGAGCACCCGTGTTCATTGGAATCGAGAGTCATTCTAGACATAGAATCTTAAGGGTAAAGAATTTCTTAGTGTTCATGTCAATGCTTTATGTCTTGACATGGCTTTGTAACACCCCCATTTATTCAGGAGCCTTTAGCTAGACATTCCCAAATAAATAGGACAGTTATCATCTCGGTTTCCCGAGGTAGTGTATAACATAGTCCAACTCACCAAAGTACTTTAAAATAAAACTTTAATGATTACATATGTTTTACAATTTTGATCAACTAAGATTTAATATAAAATAATACAACTCGCAGCGGAAATAATAAATTAGTGATATATTATATGTGATCTAGACTTCATCTAAGGTTCCAAGTTGAGCTCTCATCCCAATGCTCCCGAGTCAGCTAATTTTTAGTACCTGACAAATCTGCTCCGCATAAAACGGTTCACCTCAGGTGTTCACGAATACACGGTCAACCAAGAGGTTGAGTAGGAAACTAAACAATGAACGAGAATAAAATAACCTGCAACATCAGTGGTACACAAATAAACTCTACCACCACAATCCCGTTCACTCCACACCACCGCAGACAGCCACTTCTAGACACAAAGTCATACTCCACTTCTAGACACACAGTCACACTCCACTTCTAGACACACAGTCCAATGGACACACAGTCCCGCCTCAGACACACAGTCTGGATATACTGGACACACAGTCCCGCCTCAGACACACAGTCTGGATACACACAAAACTTATCTCCCAACTCCAACAACAATCAAAAATATTGACATAAGGCAGAAAATCCATAAAGATAATAAAAGATCGATGTAAACAGTTAAACACAACCTTCACCTATCCACCGCCTCATACATTTAATCCATCTTTAGCAATAACAGAAACAAGACAAGATTGAGTAGTTTCCTACCTGGCAAGCAAATCCAATTAAGCAGCTCAAAGCGCAACAAATAATTAAAGCAGACGAACCCGATTAAAAATTCTTCACAAATCGTCACCTAACAAAATATTATAATATGCATAACTTAATGATTAATTATTAATTATTCAATTATAATTTAATTATCTTAATTAATTCCCGTACGAATTATTATTACGTAAAATCCCATCTTGCAAATAAACAAGTTAACTTACTACCATACCCTTAAACTTCTCGTGAAAACACAACCCCAAACACAACCACATATTACACGCAAAAATCGTGTTTGCCAACCCTTCCTTAACCCGCTAAATCCCGACTCCTCAAGCCACCATCGACACCATCCAACCTAACTACCCCTAGCTTTCAACCCGATGCACCCCAACAACCCACAACCACCAGCCAAAGCACCACCACCATCCTACAAACTTACGCCCTAATCAGCCACAAGCATCACCAACTACCGAAAACCCGACATACAAAATCACGTTTGACTTATAACCACTACCACCACTAGACGTCACCATCATCCCCCATCATACCCAGCACCACCATCAACCCAGCCACGACTAGCCACCATGCCCTAGCTGCCTTGCCCTGCTCACGACACACATAACAACACTAGGACAACAGAACCCGACACATCCACGAAACCCGACGACAAACCAAACACACCCATATACCATCCTTACCACGACCAGTGATAACCCGTGGCCACCAACGTGGTCTCCCTTGACCCACGGTGGTCCCACCATCAGCCATAACCTCTCACGACACAACGCAATACCGACAGCAATAACAAACATAACCCCTCCCCTGTTTTCACGTTTTTCCGGCCATCACCACCACAACCCGCCACCTTTATCACCCAAACACCCACCAATATGACTGACTCCACCCCCCACGACCAACCAACCACAGCTCAGGTCACAATGGTCAAGCTACGGGTTGAAATTCCTGTTTTTAATGGTGCGATTACACCTAACCAAATACCACGACACCACCCCTAAAACCTGCCTGAACAACCCCTTTCCCGAGGTCCCTGGTGGTCAACGGTGGTTCAATAGTGATCCTTGGTCATCCACGGTCACAACGGTACTTACGGCTTGGTTTATGGTGGTCTCGATTACGAGTTATAGCAAGGCAAAGTGTATACATAAGACCGTTTAAAATATTACCTTGAGGCGATAATAAAAGTTAATTCTTCTATTCTTTCCGTCTCCTAAAGATCCTTCTTTCAATTTATGAATAATTTCTCAGATTTAATGTGGTATTTATAGTGTAAGATTAGAGAGAATGCGAGGCCAATTAAGAAACTATTATAATTTACCTTATTCTAATTATTGTATGAATTATTATTATTATTACCATCATAAATTATTATTATTATTATATTATTATCATATATTACTACTCTTACCATAATTAGAATTACCATACATATATTTTACTAATTAAATTATTAGGATAATTAATATAATTATTATTACTTTTCCATTATTATTATTTTCATATTATCTATTATAAATTCCCGGTGCAAATCTGGATTATACTCATACCTTATTATAATAAATTCCGGTCCAATTAATCAATGGCACATGGCCCAACACTCCATTATTAGTTAAGCCCAATTCCCGACTTGGATTATTAATTTTATATTTTACTTAACGTCTTATTTGTAATTATTATTAGAGATGCTTTTAACTAATTATTAATTACATAAATTATTAATATCAAAATACGGGGTATTACAGTCTTTCCCCCTTAAAATGAACTTCGTCCCGAAATTCGCCCACAACTACTATCACATAACTTATAACTATGCATCATTCAACATCATTAACTTACTCAATCATTATCAAACTTTCTTAATCATTATAATACCGTATCATACTTATTAAAATGTGTCACAACACTAATTTCAAAACATGAGAATGTATCACAATATAAACGTAGAACATGAGGTATCACATTCTACCCCCTAAAATTAAACTTCGTCCCGAAGTTTCGAAACTGCTTTTACATTATTAAACCACTAACAATTGAAATAATTATATAAATGATAAGAGTCTAATCATCCCACTAACTAGCTACCCTTCTCCCCATTTCCTAGGTCCTCCTATGATCACTCCTACCTCTCAACTATCACAGGTTAAGAACTTATAAAACATTTATATTAAACATTTGGAAAAACTCGCGTTTTCGAAAATCAAAGTCCAGCGGTAAATTTCAAAATTCACCATTAAATAACCGTTACATTCCACGTTTATTTTTTTTATACTTTTCAGTAATATAAAGAGTTTTTAAAACATAAGAAAAAGAATTAAGTACAAATCTCGAATAATCAATTTATAAAGATTTTTACAATTCAGTGGGTCGAGACCAAAACCTGATCAGCTATAAGTCAAAACTTAGGTCAAATTGTAAAACTCACTATTAATTGTCAAAAATTCACCTTACAACGTGACTTATAAATTTAAAAACATATTTGAGTCTTTTAAACATTGGAGTTGGAATTAGGTAAAAATATTAAGTACAAAATAAATGGGAAATTTTCCAAATTCATTTGTCGAAAACTTTACTGTACATAAAACATTCTGACCACTGTCTCTAAAAATATTTATTTTTCCCAAACCATAAATCTTTTTAACACGAGAATAATGACATTGGAAAGTTAACTCACATGGTTACCACTCATAAAATTTTCAACCTTAGACGATTTACAGAAGTTAAATGGCAACTAAATCAAATAGGGTTAAAATCTACTAAATAAGGTCATGCTTCCACATCCATTTTACGAACTCAAAAATTCTTACTAACACCCCCCTATACTTGTAGTAACACAACTTGGTCATAAAACATTCATACACCACTATGTATCTATTCTAAAGTATTCCTCTCACAAACCCAATCATCCAATAATATTGTAGATAACATGGTTTCGGGATTCACATAACCGCATATTGCTAGACATGATACTACTATAATCAAATAATCAATATAAATTCAACAATTACTTTCATGCTCATGATTTCAAAATCTCATCGTTATTTTATCCATGTCATCCTCCTTAAAATCAAGGTTACGTCTCATAACATTGGTCATCAACAATACACATCCAATCAATAAATATACCTCCAAGTCAACAATGGATCCTAAGAAATACTAAACATTTATTTTAATTTACCCCACTCTTAATTATCTCTCGAGGTAACCGGTTCAAAATTTGAAGGGCCAAGGTACGAATTAAGGGATCCTTCTTAACCGTACTAAGAGGAGGTCCTAACAGTTTTTACCCGGGGTTCATTTTATTAGACACATCCTACATTCATTATTGTTCATTGATTAGGCCTGAGGATCGTTTTGCTCTGATAAAACTTTGTAACACCCCCATTTATTCAGCAGTATTTAGCTAGACATTCCCAAATAAATAGGACTGTTACCATCTCGGTTTCCCGAGGTAGTGTATAACATAGTCCAACTCACCAAAGTACTTTAAATTAAAAATTTAATGATTACATATGTTTTACAATTTTGATCAACTAAGATTTAATATAAAATAATACAACTCGCAGCGGAAATAATAAATAAGTGATAAATTATATGTGATCTAGACTTCATCTAAGGTTCCAAGTTGAGCTCTCATCCCAATGCTCCCGAGTCAGCTAATCTTTAATATCTATCAAGTCTGCTCCCCATAAAACGGTTCACCGCAGGTGTTCACGAATACACGGTCAACCACGAGGTTGAGTAGGAAACTAAAAATGAACGAGAATAAAACAACCTGCAATATCACTGGTACATAAATAAACTCACCACCACAATCCCGTTCACTCCACACCACCGCACACAGCCACTTCTAGAGACACAATATTACTCCACTTCTAGACACACAGTCTGTATATACTGGACACACAGTCCCGCCTCAGACACACGGTCTAGATACACATAAAACTCATCTCCCAACTCCAACAACAATCAATAATATTGACATAAGGCAGAAAATCCAGAAAGATAATAAAAGATCGTTGTAAACAGTTAAACACAACCTTCACCTATCCACCGCCTCATACATTTACTCCATCTTTAGCAATAACAGAAATAAGACAAGATTGAGTAGTTTCCTACCTGGCAAGCAAATCCAATTAAGCAGCTCAAAGCGCACCA
Source organism: Silene latifolia (assembly GCF_048544455.1). NCBI lineage: Eukaryota > Viridiplantae > Streptophyta > Magnoliopsida > Caryophyllales > Caryophyllaceae > Silene > Silene latifolia. The sequence continues at coordinate 121,548,525 of NC_133534.1, forward strand.
AATAATTAAAGCACACGAACCCGATTATAAATTCTTCACAAATCGTCACCTAACAAAATATTATAATATGCATAACTTAATTATTAATTATTAATTTTTCAATTATAATTTAATTATCTTAATTAATTCCCGTACAAATTATTATAACATAAAATCCCATCTTGCAAATAAACAAGTTAACTTACTACCATACCCTTAAATTTCCTGTGAAAACACAACCCCAAACACAACCACATATTACACGCAAAAATCGTGTTTGACAACACTTCATTAACCCGCTAAATCCCGACTCCTAAAGCCACCATCGACACCATCCAACCTAGCTACCCCTAGCCTTCAACCCGACGCACCCCAACAACCCACAACCTCTAGCCAAAGCACCACCACCATCCTACAAACCTACGCCCTAATCAGCCACAAGCATCACCAACTACCGAAAACCCGACATACAAAATCACGTTTGACTTACAACCACTACCACCACTAGACGTCACCATTATCCCCCATCATACCCAGCACCACCATCAACCAAGCCACGACTAGCCATCATGCCCTAGCTGCCTTGCCCTGCTCACGACACCCATAACAACACTCGGACCACACAACCCGACACATCCTCGAAACCCGACCACAAACCAAACACAACACCCATATACCACCCTTTACACCACCAGTGACAACCCGTGGCCACCACCGTGGTCTCCCTTGACCCACGGTGGTCCCACCATCAGCCACAACCTCTCACGACACAACTCAATACCGACAGCAATAACAAACATAACCCCTCCCCTGTTTTCACGTTTTTCCGACCATCACCACCACAACCCGCCACCTTTATCACCCAAACACCAACCAATATGACCGACTCCTCCCCCCACGACCAACCAACCCCAGCTCAGGTCACGATGGTCAAGCTACGGGTTGAAATTCCTGTTTTTAATGGTGCGATTACACCTAACCAAATCCCACGACACCACCCCTAAAACCCGCCTGAACAGCCCCTTTCCCGAGGTCCCTGGTGGTCAACGGTGGTTCAACGGTGATCCTTGGTCATCCACGGTCACAACGGTACTTACGGCCTGATTTATGGTGGTCTAGATTACGAGTTATAGCAAGGCAAAGTGTATACATAAGACCGTTTAAAATATTACCTTGAGGCGATAATAAAAGTTAATTCTTCTCTTCTTTCCGTCTCCTAAAGCTCCTTCTTTCAATTTATGAATAATTTCTCAGATTTAATGTGGTATTTATAGTGTAAGATTAGAGAGAATGCGAGGTCGATTAAGAAACTATTATAATTTACCTTATTCTAATTAGTGTATGAATTATTATTATTATTACCATCATAAATTATTATTATTATTATTATTATTATTATTATTATTATTATTATTATTATTATTATTATTATTATTATTATTATTATTATTATTATTATTATTATTATTATTATTATTATTATTATTATTATTATTATTATTATTATTATTATTATTATTATTATTATTATTATTATTATTATTATTATTATTATTATTATTATTATTATTATTATTATTATTATTATTATTATTATTATTATTATTATTATTATTATTATTATTATTTTATTATAAAGGGGCTTTATGACTTTCATTAAAATAAGAATAAAGGTTTACATGAAATTGGTGGGGAGCCGAGAGACAATCTGGGCTCCCACACCCTTAGCAATAGCAAAGCTAAGTCTAGTAAAAATGTAAGCGGCCACCCGAGCCCCAGCATCCTGAGATACCGAGAATTTCTGGATCCGCTTGAGCAAGGCAACAGCATCGAGATTTGCACCGGGAATTTATTATTATTATTATTATTATTATTATTATTATTATTATTATTATTATTATTATTATTATTATTATTATTATCATATATTACTACTCTTACCATAATTAGAATTGCCATACATCTCTTTTACTAATTAAATTATTAGGATAATTAATATAATTATTATTACTTTTCCATTATTATTATTTCCATATTATCCGTTATAAATTCCCGGTGCAAATCTCGATTATACTCATACCTTATTATAATAAATTCCGGTCCAATTAATCAATGGCACAAGGCCCAACACTCGATTATTAGCTAAGCCCAATTCCCGACTTGGATTATTAATTTTATATTTTACTTAACGTCTTATTTGTAATTATTATTAGAAATGCTTCTAACTAATTATTAATTACATAAATTATTAATATCAAAATACGGAGTATTACAATGATGTATTCGATCGATTTCCAATTTTCCAAAAAATTGGCGGTGACTCCTCAAATGCAGACTTGTTCAATCTTTTACGGGTTTCTAAGCTTCTGAAGTCGGTTACTGTAACACCCCAACTATCCGGCCAAGATAATTGGAGTGTTACCATCTCGGTTTCCCGAGGTGGGGTTTCAAAACTTCAATCAAAGAACATTTTATTAATGTAAGATTTAGCGAATTACGTAATCGTATAAAAATGAATGAAAATACAACTCGTGACATCTATACTCTTCTAGCCAACTAAACTCGTCTCGTGACTCATCAAGCTCGTCCCGTCTCCAGCGTGCTATCTAAACAACCTGAACTTAACCTGCTCCCCATATGAGCAATGGATATTACATAGATCGACACAGGCCACCCCAAAAGAGATAGGTGACAAAGACACAAACACACAAACGTTAGTTTCAATAAATAAAACAATAAAGTGTGACACGACTCGAGTGTGTGAACATACAACATGACTATGATATGAATGAAGCATCATCAACAGCCAGCACCACGGTACCGGGACACGCCCAGACATACCGACAACCACACTAGTACCGGGACACGCCCAGACATACCGATAACCACAAACAGGTAGTGGGACACGCCCAGACATACCGGATCTGGAAGCCAACTGAATCCCCTGCCAGACGTCGTGCCTCAATAACACGAGTCCCTACGTAACTCAAGCCATTAATGTCCACATCCCTCTTGAAGTCGGAAGCTCCAAGAGGCGACATAAGCGCAAGACGGTCTCCCAACCGTCTTACGCCTCCAAAACAAGTAACTGGTCAAACCACCATGTCCTCCGACATACAATACAACACAACAAATACTATATACCAAATAACATGCTTATTACCGACTCACTCAATGCAAATGAATGATAAAAGACTCATTTTGTAAATAAATACGATAATGAAACTGAGTAGGATAAACTTACCTCACCGCAAATCCACATATGCAATCCGTCACACAAGCTAGGTCCGTCTCGTAAAACCGTCTCACAAAACCGATTACAACAAACTATAACAACAAGCACAACAATAACACTAACAAACACCAACCAACAAACCCCGTACTACTCTCCACGCACAAACCGTCACCACTGTGGTCGCCATCACCCCCATTGTGCCGGCCTGACCACGGTGGACCCAATGACCCGTGGCCACTAGCATGGCAGCCCCCACGGCTGCCGTCAACACCACAACAATAATGGCGACAAACAACATCAACAACCCGACACCCTTCCTTTCTTCCTCTGAAACCGCCACCTCCGGCCACCCGCACGACCACCCACAACCACCACTCTACTTCCCTCAAGCTAAATCTGCTAAGAACAAGACCCAAACAAACATGTATCACTCTCAAAACTCCTACCCTAACCCGGTTCCCAAAACCCATAAAAACCCTTTTAGAAATGCTCGATCAAAGCCCTTAATGGGCGGTCAACGCTAGCCCCTATGGTTGTCAAAGACGGGTCAGAGGTGGGTCAATGTTATAAAAATAATAACATAAAGGCTAGTATAAGACGGTTTACCTTACGATCTCAAGGCGGAGGGACAAAAGCTGATCTTTCTCTTCCTTTCTCTCTATTATTTGATGGAGTATTTTGGTGGATTGCAAATGGATAAGTTTGGGTGGATAGGGTATAAGTGGTATATATAGGTGGGAGTAGTATAATACATGTATCTTATTATTATTATTATTATTATTATTATTATTATTATTATTATTATTATTATTATTATTATTATTATTATTATTATTATTATTATTATTATTATTATTATTATTATTATTATTATTATTATTATTATTATTATTATTATTATTATTATTATTATTATTATTATTATTATTATTATTATTATATTATTATTATTATATTATTCCGTCTCAACATAACTCGTATAAATACAATAAAATATTATTATTATTATATAATTATTAAATACGGAGTATTACAATATTCCCCCCTTAAAATAAACTTCGTCCCCGAAGTTTCACCTCACTCTTCCCATTTCGACTATTCTCTCAATTCTCATGTATACTCTCTTCCCAAAGTTCGGTGTTTCATTCTCACTACTTCCTCACAATCCTCACCAATCCTCACATTTCGTACTTCCTTTTTCCTAATTTTACGAATTGTTACATTCACTCCCCGTAAGAGAGAACTTCGTCCCGAAGTTCAACTACCAACTTCAAAAATACGGTCTCATACACTCATTACTAAATTCCAAATGACCATGTTTTAGGTTCAATACTCTCTTCTACTTATTGCCAATCCATAAATGAATCACAAATAGTTCTAATGCCATGATATAACCCTACTCTACGAGCCTCCCAAACGTCAAGCTACAAGGTTCAGCCCACGGTTCGAAACCTTAATCCCATAAAAACTCCCAACTCAATTGGTTGTAAGTCTACGCATAAGTCTCGGGGTATAACTCGATTATTACTATTACACACATAAATATCACGTCTAATCTCATACATGCACCTGTATGCAAATCAATCATAAACATGCAGACTCTATGAAACAACCTACTAATGCAACATCACTCGTCACATGACTCAACTATGCTCAACATTCCCATTTTCCGGATACTATGCCACGCATACCGCGTCAAATCTATCACATGATCACACGTGTGTTTTCAACATCCATTCCCATCTATCACCAACGCTTTCGCTCATATGGAAGACCACAATCACAATCATGCATATGATCACTATTCAACACATAATTTGCATATTTCCTCTTACTTTTACACAACCAAATAGAATCACGTCGATTAACATAACTCGAACAAGATTATCATATCATTTCTATCATCAATCCACTCGTGTTGAATCAACGATTTCCATTACTTATAAAATTCTACACCATATGTTCAAACATCAACAATTCACAAATATCACACATGTAAGGTCAATCATTGTCATCCAACACAAGTCAACTAATATAAACCGTGAAATAAGGGTACATGCTCAATATTTGGTCAAGCATCAACAAAACAAGGGTCAAAGCAGACCACTCGGTCGAGTGTAGGAGGTCACTCGGCCGAGTAGGCGGGCACTCGGTCGAGTGTAAAGTTCACTGGGTCGAGTGTCATGGGGGGCAGAACGTTTTAATTCTCAACTCGGTTCCAAACTTCATATTTCATCACATGAATGCTAATAGTTCCTGAGGGCGAGTCATATACCATTAAACAACCGATTCAAAAACAGCTATCGGCCTTATGGCCATCATTGCTACAGAATTAGAATAAAATATCCAAGGCGTACTGCCAACACATTCATACTATTTCATCATGAACAACTGCATCGTAGTGCGACACTCGAGTCACATCGGTAAACACAACACTTACTCTAACTCAGGGACACGACTTAATCACTCATCACTCTTAGGAGACAACAATAATATCATCACTCACTTAATCACTACAACAAGGTCACGAAGCACACCGTGGGCCTTTCATAATAACGCTTGGGAGGCAATTTTACAAACAAAATCTATACTACCACTCTCAGAGTCGGAGTCCGACACAACCACTTTTATACATCGTTCCTATTTACTTAGGTTAACGGTCACATTACATATCACAAATGATCAATCTTATCAACCATGAGATTGAATCCTTAAGCATTAAATGCACCACTCTTAGTCTCATGTCCACAAAATTAAACTTGGAAGCACTAAATCAACAATTATACCACCTCACACTGGTTCACTCGAAAATGACAAAAAAATCCTTATTGAATGTCGGGTTACCACTTGCAACATCTCCAACTCATCTCTTGCTCTAGTGTTCCCACTACTACAGAAATAGGCTTAGAGAACTGTTGGAATTAACATTAGAGAACGCTTTAGAGGCGTTCTCCAACTCAGTGTTCTCTTAAGCTTAGAGAACTGTTAGAAGAGGCGTTTTGTATTCATAATCACAGAGAACGGCTAAAATGAGCTTTAGAGAACACCTGATGAGCGTTCTCTTTTCCTAGTAAAAGAGAACGTCCGGGTAAGCTAATAGTTCTCTATCCCTCTTGGCTTTTTAAAAAAAAAAAAATATTGATGATATTTGGATAAAATTAATATATTTATTCTCATTATTAAAATCAAATACCAATACCAATACACTTGTTTCATAGCCAGAGCCAAAACAGCGAGCAAACTAACTAAGTCTGATTTCTACGGTCATCAAGAGATCATCAATTTGTACTTTATCTCCTTAATCTGCGGTCATCTTAGCATAGTGCTCCCAGTCATCTTGGTCAAAAGGATCTTCAATTGACACAATTGGGTACTCTTCCACAAATGACTTGTAGAGATCCTTGAGGGGCTCACCAGAAATCCTTTGTGACCCATCGTTGTTATGCAAACATCGCAGTCGGTGAAGTCCAATCAGTAAACATTCTGTCGTGATCAAATAAAATCGATCTTAACCAATTTGAAAGGCAACTGAAGCATACCTCTTCCTTGAAGTGTAAGTCATATGACTTGTCCTCCTTGTAGAACTCAGATGCAGCAACATCCATCCCAATAACCACCTGAGATAGAGAACTTGTAAAACTAAGCTCACTTAATAAATTTTCTATGATTAGATTTGACAAACTACCACTGACGAGGTTACTTACCTTGCCGATGTATCCAGCCTTCTTAATGGTTGTCTTGAGCAACTCAAGACCTTCCTTGTTCTCCTGAAGGGTCGAATGGAGAGTATGAATACAGTGTTCAAAACTCATATCACAAATAAAGACATTAATGAACAACCAGCTAATAGTAGTGGCAAAACGCCTGAAGCTTCAATGAGCAATTGCTCTCAATTTTATCAGTCTCAGACAAGTTTAACCATAGATTATACTTTCAAGTTGATGAAACGCCTGAAGCTTCAATTCTAACACACTACGCTCAACATTTATTAACAATTGCTTTTGATCTAATAAATCTCGAGCAAGTTATAACCATAGACTATGCTTTCTCTACCTGATGCAACATAGTCTAAAGCAATATATACCTAATTTAAATTGATTAAAAGCCCTCAATTTCAATAACCCTAAAAATCAAGTAATATCAATTTAATCCTAGTAATTCAAATACAACAACAATTGATTATCAAACAAGAATAGTAACATTGGAAAACAAACTAATGCAGTCGATTAAGCATAAAATCGGATGCAAAACCCATAAACCTAACTAAAACAAAATTATTGAAATGGTAGATTATACATACCGTGTTCAGAAATTACTCAAATGCGAGAACGGGAAAAGACGGAAAGAAGGATGAGCCGCCAATGAGAGATCGATTGGGTCTAACGGTGGTAGATTGATTGGTTTTTGTTCGGATGATAATGGTATTAATCAATCGATTATTTTTTTGGGAGATTTTGTTTTCCTTTTGGCAGTAGAACTGAAAATTAGCATGGTAGGTTTAATTTTAGGATTTTTTTTGGCGGTGGAAGTGAGCGTATGGTGGGTTTGGGGAAAATTTTAAGATAATTCACAAATGTTTTGCGCCTTTTATTTTTTTTTTTTAAAAAAAGAAATGTTTAGATAACTGTTAATATGCAAAGCTTTTTTTATGGTTTTTTTAACACAACGCTTATTTAGGAGAGGCGTTCTCTTTATCGCTAGAAAATGTTTAAGTAACTTAACCGTTCTCTATTAGGTGTTACTTATTCATGTTTTTGTAGTAGTGTCCCTCTTTCGTATTCCGGTTTCCAAAATCGGATCACTATTTATTCAAATTTACACCATTCATCAAGTCACGTCTCACGTTCTCCACAACTTTAATCAGCTCATGTCATCGCTCTCTCTTACCCCTAGTTCCTCAATTATTCCCTCATCATTCTACAAATCCAACTCAGCTATATGCCAGCCAAAATGCTGAAGTCGTGCTCAAAAGGTCACTTTCACATGTTCTCAAATTGCGTTCACTATCTATAAGTCCACACAACCACTAAGTATCCAATTTTGATTGCACTTCACTACCGTCCAAGTTGTCTCTCATGATCAATTCACCTTACTCAAATCATTACATGGGCCAACTACCGTCCTAGTGTTCCCAAATCATCAAATTTGATGACTATATCCAAAATCACTCTTCTTGTCGGAAACATATGCCTAAGGGCTATGGTGAGAAAACAATCTTTTGGGCTCACACGCAACTCTATACCCGGATATCTCGGGTTAACTCAACGGATAGGGTGATGAAAATCGAAACAATCCAGGACGGATATGAAAAGGTAGCAAGCAAATCAAATAACATGGAGGGGATGGGAAATCAATGGTCGACACCTTAAAATTGCTCTAATAGCACACTCGAAATATGATGAACTTTGGAAAATGATGCAACTTCAAAACTCAACTCTAATGCAATTTTACTCAAACTTGACTCAAATGTGAAATGCAATATTAAAACTTTAGCATAAAGATCATTTATTTCAAATTTCTCGAAAATTTTAATACAAGGTAAGCCGTCATAGGATGGTACATCTCACTATAGGTCAAGTTCAAAATATTACTATTCGATTGTTACAAAACATAACTTAGAAGTCAAAATCCGAGTAGGTATACCATTCTTTTTCGAAAATAATATTTGAAGGCGGAAAAACATCTTATGCACAACTTCACCAAAACGTTGTAATCGAAGATTAGAATTATAAGAAATACATGAAGTACGCCGCGAGCAAAAATCCAAGCTTATGAATACTTTTCACAACATTTTCGGAAAATTTGTCAACCTTCAAGACGGAAAATTTTGATTCACACCTTTTTATTACAAAATTCAAAAAATAATGTTATAGTTTTACAATACTATTAAACCCTATTTGGGTAAAATAAAAAATGTTCATATTCCTCACTTGGTTCAAAATTTTAGGCAAAATTTGCAATGAAATATTCGTTTCTAAGACAACGTACCACACTAGTAGGGATGATAGTAGTCTTTGTAAGACGATTAAAACAAGTTTCACTCATGGACATGAAAAGTAATAAGTCAAACTTTTAAATTGAAATTTTCGCATACAATGTAAAAATATGACATTAACAATAACTGTTAAGCCTTTCTTGTTCAATATGACCCAACAACAAGCATGAAAATTTAGTTATCGACTCAAAAGCACAAGTTTCTAAGCTTATCCATGGTGGAAAAAAAATATCTTAAAAATCTGATTTTTGACCACTCTAATGATACAGAAAATCAATCATTACTATGAAATTAAACAAGGTCATGCAATTATTTGATAAAACTTGAATAAACATGTGTATATATAAAACCATTTCAAATTGCAAAATGAAGAAGATGACTCAACTACAGGGTCGAAATCTGAGAAAACCGATCAAGAAAACCGGAGCAGTAAAGTGTAATTCAAACAACAAATTATAATATGGAAATTTTGAATTATTTTAAGATCAATCGATGTCGAATTTATGAGGTTCGAGATGGAAATGAAAAGAAAAGGTAGAAAAGAAAATTTCAAACGAACTTCTCAGCTAAACAGGCCCACTCCGCCAATTAATTAGGGCACTCGATCGAGTGAAACTCCACTCGGTCTAGTGACAGGTTACTCGATCGAGTGAAAAATTTTCCGGAAGTTTTCCAGTTTCTTAAATTTGTTCACTCAGTCAAGTGACTGGTCCACTCGGTCGAATGAACTATCCACTCGGTCGAGTGACTCATCCACGCGGTCGAGTAACTGGTCAACACGCTCGAGTACTACTTTACTCGATTGGGTTTGGTCTCACGCTAACTATCTATGGTACATTAATCCCATAATCATAACTATTCTACCATAACCATCATCATTTATACTCTAACACGACACTAGCAAACTCAAATATGCATATGATATCGACATGCCAAGATTTGGACTAACATTCCTCATATCACTCACATTTATCCATTTATCCATCCATCACGTGTTATCACATTCTACATGAACGATTCTATGATACGATAACATATAACGAGTAATAGTACACACGTATTCACACCACATTTTACATATTATCATGCATCAAATAGACCAAGATATCATGCAAGGTACTTAACCATGATAAAAACAACATGTAAGCAAACAACTTTTCATTTGAGTAAGTAAATCATGTAAGATAATAAAAAAATTCATATCACGCACATAATCATGCAACATTTCATGCTTCCCAACTCATAACCATTCACGTAGTGATCAACTGAGACGATATGCACTAGCTTTGGCATGAGGGCGCCTACTCATCCAAAACCTATCTCTTATTGTACCCATGTTGGGTTCATTTTACTTGGGCTCTCCTAGATTCATTTTAGTTCATTGGTTTAGGTTCCAAAATCGTCGCTGTGATACCATTTCGTAACACTCCAACTATCAAAGAACATTTTATTAATGTAAGGTTTAGTGAATTACATAAACGTAAACAAATGAATGAAAGTACAACTCATGACATCTATACTCTTCTAGGCAACTAGACTCGTCTTGTGACTCATCAAGCTCGTCCCATCTTCCGTGTGCTATCCAAACAACCTGAACTTAACCTGCTCCCCATATGACTAAAGGATATCATATGGATCGACACATGCCACCCCAAAAGAGATAGGTGACAATGACACAAACACACAAACGTCAGTTTTATTAAATAAATAAAGTGTGACACGACTCGGGTGTGTGAACATACAACATGACTATGATATAAATGAACCACCATCACCAACCACCACCACGGTACCGGGACACGTCCAGACATACCGACAACCACACTGGTACCGGGACATGCCCTGACATACCGATAACCACAAACAGGTACCGGCACACGCCCAGACGTACCGGGTCTGGAAGCCAACTGGATCCCCAGCCAGACGTCGTGCCTCAACCACATGAGTCCCACCGTAACTCAAGTCATTAATGTGCACATCCCTCTTGGAGTTGGAAGCTCTAAGAGGCGACTTAAGCGCAAGACGGTCTCCCAACCGTCTTACGTCTCCAAAGCAAGTAACTAGTCAAACCACCATGTCCTTCGACATACAAGACAACACAATAAATATGATATACCATATAACATGCCAATTACCGACTCACTCAATGCAAATGAATGATAAAAGACTGATTTTTTAAATAAATACGATAATGAAACTGAGTAGGATAAACTTACCTCACAGCAAATCCGCATAAGCAATTTGACACACAAGCTAGGTCCGTCTCGTAAAACCGTCTCACAAAACCCATTTCCTAAAATATGATAATAATACAGAAAAGTATAAATATACCAATATAATACGTATACAAATACGTATAAATATACTAATCTAATACGTATAAATATACTATTCTATTTATACAAAATACGACTAACTAAACACGTCTTATACGCTACCCAAAACCCGACTCACTCAACTCCCACCACACCACTATGAGCCGCCACTGTCACCACCGGCCACCACCATGGCAACCGTAACAGTGGCAGCCGACCACCTCAATGACACCAAGAAGCAAACGATAACAACAAGCACAACAACAACACTAATAAACACCAACCAACACCACCCGTACCACTCTCCACGCACAAACCGTCATCACCGTGGCCGCCACTACCCCTATTGTGGCCGCCATACCACAGTGAACCTAACGACCCGTGGCCACCACCACGGCATCCCCTGTTGGAGTAAGTGTCCTCAACAATAGTGCGATCACATTATTAAACATCATAATTAAATCTCATAATAAGAATACGTAAGGGATGATTCGATTATATAGTCAACTGATCAACATTAATCAGTAATGATTGGCTAACTAGAGTTTGACATTACTGTCGTTTGACGATGGTGATCAGTTGATCCCTTAAGGTCACACCTATAGGACAATTCCTTTAATAGATATGTTAATTAATTGTATGTCGATACAAATTAATTAATTCCTTAAAATTGAACAATTTATGATAGTGAGTGAGAATATATATATCTTATTGTAATTTGATTAAATAAGATTCAACTTAATAATTAATTTGTTATATTACTAAAATTGATTAATGTTTGTGAAACATTTGAGATAAGAGTAATTGGTTAGTTATAATTATAAGTTGTTGTAGATTATATTAACTAGACTTAATGTGACCCATTTTATATACATATAATTGTGAATTACTTGTTAATTTGTTAAATGTAATTTATTTAAATTGAAATGATATTTAATTAGTTAAATATGCATTTATATTACTAATGACATGTTACATGTCACATGTCACAACATATTAGAAATGACAAATTACAAAGATAAAATGAAGGTCCATTTATTGTACAAAAACCGGTTGGTATAAGGGGTTAGTGGATGATGATTTTATCATTAGTTTATTGCATGCTTAGGATATAATCATCACCTTAAGCATGCCTAAACACCCTAGGACATACTCTATATTATGGATAAAGTCAAAAGGAGTCTTGAGAAGAAAAACCACCCTTCCCCATGTGTACACCCAACCGACACCCCCATAGAAAAATAAGAAGTTCTTATTTTTCATCTCTCTCTAATTTCTTATCATTCTACTAATTTCTCCTCCTTCTCTCTAAAATGAGTTTTAGATCTCTTAAATTGTTCATCCTTATTCTAATATTGTCATAAATATTATTACAAGTGTAGTAATACATATTATTAGAATAATTTTAAGGTTACCTAATATATTAATCTAGTTAATTAGTATATTAGATTTAAGGGAAAGTCTTGGGTGCAATTACTAAGGAGTATCTCTAGACTTGAGGTTAGAGGATCATCCATTATTGTTACGCTCAAGAAAAAATAAGGAAGGTGTCCTTATTTGTGCCCCAACATTTCGGTCCATATTGTATGTAAGAAATATCATTTTCTCCTTATTTTGTCATGCATGCAACTAGATCCAGATAAATATAAATTATAAGTAATTTATAAAATAATTAGATGAGTCTAATATGAGTATATGAACCTAACAATTGGCATCAAGAGCTTTGGTGTTGCATGCATAATCAGTTTGGTTTTCCGAGTTAAATGTAACTTAATTAAAACTAGTTATTTTGTGATTTATGTGATAAAGCCACGAAAATTTTTGCATGTTATACATTCTGGTTCTAAAATTTTTTTAGGTCATATTGATGATTGATGGATGATTATTGCTTATTTTAATGATTTTTAGTGAAATAATTAAATTTTTATGAGTATATGAATTTTTATTTACTAAAAATAGTTAAACTTCACTACTGGCCATAATTTTTTAGTATGGCCTCACATGAATATGTTATGTATTGTATGTAAAATTTCGTATTAATGTGATTAATATTTCATGATTTATGATTTTTATGTGATAAAAATGGTATAAATGGAGGTTAAATGACTAAAAATAGTTAAACTTTGAAACAGACCATGAAATTTTAATATGATGTCAGATGCATATTTTACATATTTTATGTAAAATTTTAGATAAATGCGATTTATTATGCATGATTTATAATTCTAATGGTTAAAATGATATAAATGGTGATTATTTTTAGCAAAAATAGCTAAAATGAATTTTATGGCATGAAATGTTTCCCTAATGTTGTATATTTGATATAAACATCAGATATAAAGTTGCATGATTAATTTTGATAGATTTGATATGTTTATTGATTTTTATGTGATAAAATCGATAAAAGGGCAACTTTATTAGTCATAAAAATAAATTCCAAATGTTTGGTTTAAATTTTGCCATTTCCAGGTTCTGAATTTTTTTTAAGAATGTTCAAAATTTTGATTTTGATTTTTCCATAATTTTTATGTTTAATTTGGAATTAAATAGTAAAAGTTATGTTTTATATGATTTATTAATGAAATAAATTATAAATATTTTGTGGGCAAAATTTTATTGAGTTTTTAGAATATTTCTAATATTCCAGTATTTATAAAATTGTGATTTCGAAATTTTTTAGATTTTTATAATTTATTGGGAATTATTTCATAATTGTTATGGTTAAGAGAAGTTTAATAAGCAATAATACAAAACCAAGTTGAATTATTGTCAAATATTTAGTGAAGACTAATTTTTGAGTCCTAAGAAGTTTAGGATAATTAACTTGGGCTTAAATTTGATTTAAGTAATGATTTTTGATTTTAATAAGTTATTATCAAGCATTTCCATAACACCGGATTATATACGATATAAGGTTTAAGTAGGGCGATTTGGCACATTAATTTAGCTTGTTAATCACATATTATAATGCTGCATATTTTATTGTTGAATGTCATTTTTATTTATATAATTTTGAATTATGTAATTTTATCTTAGTATGGCCTTAGTTTTTAATTGATATTACCCGTAATGAAAGGGAATATCGATTTGGTTGTAATTTTAATGTGATTTCGCATCACCGTTTTGTAATTTAATAGATTTAATTTTTTATTACAAATGTATAATAGGAATAGCCATGTATTTTTATTATTATTTTGTATTTCCGGAGTTTACTTAAGACGGAGCCATTCGGAAAGGAGTTCCGGTCAAGACGGTGTTTTCCTTGGGAAGCGTGTCACATGAAGTTCAAGGGACCAAAGGAGTTGGTTTCCGAATATGTAATAGATTATTTGATTTTCTATTTTAGGAAGGCCATACTAGGAAATTATTATTTGTTTTGCATTTCTTTTAATATGTTGCATGCATTGCCAAATCGCCATAACAATACATGCAGATCATATCGAGTCTTCGACCGTGTCAATTATAATTATCGATAATTCGATTTTTAGCTCACTTAAAATTGATAGATAATAAATTGACAAGACCTTTACTTTTAAAAGTTTGAGACTTAGCCTTACCAAATAGTAGGAGCCCATGAATCTCAATTCATAAGGGGTACAATACGATTTTTCGGGGTGCTTCTATTGACGTCGGGTAAGTGGGGTAATAAGTAGTTATTACACTTCGAAAGTTTGGTTGATCTCAACGAAGGTATTTTGCGACCGTAGCCGCAACAGGTTCAGGCTAAAGATGAATTTAATGTAAAATCATCGACCGAGAGTTCTAATCGTGGAATCGGTTAAGAGGGTTAACCCACCAAGTTATATTAGTAAAGATGAGAGGGCCCGTAGGCTCACGTCCAAGTTAATATGAATTTTGGATCTCGGAATCATTTATTATAGTTGGGTAGAGATCACTATATAAATGCTATACTTGTATTAATATTTACAAGTATTATAACGATGAATGTTGTATTTTCCCACTATTTCGTTGTTTTTAATGTTGTTCTATTTCATTACTCCTACTCATATGTGATATTATTTGATTGTAACACAAGTCTCCGCTAAACCACTATTGCTAACGACAAAGAATCTCTTTCTAAAATGAACTGTATCATAAATTGTGGACTAGCTCCATAGGAATCGTTATATTCCATAGAACTTCATAGGAGTTGTCCTATGATATAAGATTAACAACTTAAAGTTCCTAACATACCTATGTATGATTTCTTGTGAAGAAATATGACTAGAGGTAATGATTAGTCAAAATATGTTTTGATTATATCTTTTATGCATCCATGGTTCAAAAGTATTATTTCTCAACCTAAACACTTGTCATCAAGAACTTAGGTTGTTAAGAATATGACAATGTTAAATTGGTAAATTGATTTGTTAGAAATTTTGATTGACCAAATACCACAATAGAGTTCATCCTTGTGAAGGATTAACTAGGAATTTATATGAAGATAAGTCTTCATCAAGTAGAAATTCTTGAAGTGAGTGGGAGCAATATGAAGTAAAGTTCCTATCTTAATTGTTAAGGATAGAATTAGGCTCGAAAGAGAAGGTGTTTGACACTAAAATAGAGACAAACCCCAAATAAGTAAAGATCTAGAAAGTTGGTCGTGTGACTCCAACATATACCTTCCTGCATATCTATGACATTGACATTGCATTCTTGCCAATTACCACATCATGAGTATTTGATACAAATTTGTGGATTTCGTCATGATATTTGGCATTATCGTGTGACGACTAGCAACAATAAATTCAGAAATTTACATGAATGGAACTAGGGTAGTTGCCATTTCATCCATGGACATATAAGTGTTATAGTGTACTCATTTTAGTTTTGTATTTAGAAATGTACCTGTAGATACCCAGTATCTGCTGAGACTCCAACAAACACCCGATGATTATCGGACTACAACATGCTTTGGAATCGCGGCGTTTGATCGACAGTTTTGTGTACAACTTTACGTCGGAAAACTTAAAACGAGTTCAAAAATAAAACATTTCAAAAATACCTGGAGTGTATAATGCACGACGACGGGGTCGCAATGACATTAACTAGAGTCAAAACCGGCACCGGACCAAAAAACGACTCAAAATTTCAAATCCCGACTGCAACAACGAGTCAAACCGAGTCAACCACAAAAAACAAACCTTTTCAAATCTTCTATGTTAAGGTTTCCCGGAATCTTACATAGTCAAGTACCAAACATGTGCATCCAAATCCTAGGATAGAACAAATCATGATTGCTCTTGTGTGAAAGCGACAAGACAACTCGAAGACCCGCGACGTGGCTCGCGCTTCTTTGAGCAGCCCAGGTGGCCACGTCGCTCAAAACTCACACAACCACTCATTTTCCTATAAATACCCCTTAAATGCCCCCATTTGAGAACTGATGCGAGTGTCCGCCCCCTCTTTTCTCCCTCAAAATCTCGACTCGACTTCTTAAGTCACAATCCGACGCGTATTTACGACCTACCGATCGTAAATACAAGCCTTACACATTGTTTGGTACCGTCATCGTGCATTAAATCACTTGTCCGACCACTTCGACCACTACACCGTCACTAATCTTAAAACACTCTTTTTACTCTTTAAACATTCGTTTCATGACTACAACATGCTAAAACATGCATAACATGAACCAAAACATTGAATAAACGAGCCAAAACTGATTTTTGGTCTGAGACAGAAGCCCCTTGGTTCGCCGGCTTGCCCGCGCCTCAATGGGGTGTCCATGAAAGAACTCAACCGTATTTGTTCTCGTCATTTCCTTTTAATCCATTTTCACATTTGCAATCGGTTTTTACCATTTCAAATATTTCCGAACCCTTTTTATTTTATTTTATTTGTTTTAACCATAAAATATTTTTCACCCTTGGTTCCTCATACCATGACGGTTAAATCCGTGTTTCGGTGATAATATTTGGTTAATGACATTTAAAAGGTATTTAAACCCTTTTATTTAATTTCCTTACATTTTGGGAGGTATTTTAAAGCCTTTCATCATTTCTTTACATTTCAAAATAAACATATTAGTCTCCAACACAAAGTCATCCTTGGTTCTACATACCATGCCGGATTTTAACCCGGGTACGATGATGAGTATCGACTAATTAATTACATTCAAATGAACTTAAGACAATTAGTTCATAATTGTTTTCAAAACTATTCATGTCAAGCTTGTCAAGCCGAACCCGACACCGAATATTATCAAAATAATGATGATTATTCGAGTCTAGTTCTTCAAATCAACAAATGCGGTCTAAACGACGCTTTCAAACCAAATCGGGTCAAATACCCATTTTTCAACACGTTTTATAACGTTTTCTAAATGGCCAGAATATGGCATATAACCGTAGGTTGACCCGCGCCTAAAACAGGCCTTTCAGTTCTCATTTTCAAAACTAGGGGAGGCCCCTTATACCGCTGGCTGGCTCGCGCCTCATGTAGCCGTTTGGTACAAGGCCTATTCCCTTTCCAGCATTAGTCTAGGACGATCCCGACTCCGGTTAGCCCGGATATATGACGGATCAGATGACTATTTGTTTATTCAAAATCATATTTGCAAAATGCTTTACTAAGCCAAATGGATCACGTTATGCAAAATAAACCTAATACGGTAAATGGATGTTTAATTTCCGTCTTGCATGCAAATCAATCATTAATCCAACTCGACATCTTATACTTGATACTTGGATTAAATCAACCAACTTAGAAAGCTCTCACATGTTAGGTTTAAATTATTGGATGCTCATTCATGCATTTAAACCGTTTTATCAACTTTTGCATTCAACCGACCAAGATCGATCAGTAGAGGCCGCTAGCGCGGGCGGGATTGGGTGTCTGATTAAAGGGCTTCCCAATACGTACCTTCACCTCTTACTCAGAAACTTTGGATAGTGGACGACCTTATCCAGGGCGTACGAGAGTCATTTTAGAGATAGGATGCTAAAGAGGGACGATTCCTTATCTTTAGTACCTATGTCAAACGCTGCTTTGTGCTTCGATTTGACCGAGGTATAAAGTGGATTTTGAACGGGTTCCAAGCATCCCACAAATTAATGGTGGCGACTCCGAACATCTCTAATCTTTTTGAGACCCTTAATGAGACGAAACCGACCGATCTAAAACGATCCGGTCGAAGGCATTTTTACGCCGCCGAGCGTGGCTTTCAAAAGACCGCTGCGTGTCCACAGATGGAAGTGGGCTCGCAGTTGGGCCGCGTCCATAGATTGGCGACTCCGCTGGGGATAACTGGGACACTTACGTCTTTGTGATCCCTAGATGGTGAGACTCGAACGAGGTCTTGGATGGAATGCATTAATTGATATTACGGTCACGGTCGGGTCCTTGTCCGGGCCCACAAACTAACCCTTTTCGGCCAATTGGCTCGTCTCGTCGGCGTGAGTTTTCTCATCCCCGCGTTTCGAATCCCGATTGAGTCAAGCATACCATTGACGTTACACATTTCTGTTTCGTCAAAGAGCTTTCATCACTTTCGAGCACTAGGCTAGGGCACCCTCCTTACACATTTTGTTTGGATTGGTATCCCTCTCGCAAATCGGGGTTTGATTGCTTGGTGTGTAATCTACCCTTCTAAGCCAAAACCCGTGTCAGCATAATGCATAATATAATGAAACTGTGAGTGCTTATGTGCTACTTGATCATAAGTCCTTCCGTGTCATTTTCAAACTTTCAAAACCCCCTTTTCGCGCCGTTGATGTGACCATTATTTGCGCACATTTAGTCCCCTAATTGAGCCTATTTTTCATGCTTTTATAACATTCTATGGTCATTTTATCCGTCAGAACCTTCCTATTTGCTTTTCTATCACATTTCATATGTTTTGTAGAAAAGGAGATAATAAGGCGGAAATTCCCGTCTTTCGTGCACATTTGGAAGCTACTTGACGATAATAGATGGACTAGTATGAAGAGGAAGCAAGGACTAAAGACCAATCCCGCAAGAATAAAATGGAAATGAGCAAAAAGGGAAGAAAAGAGGAAAAACCCGCTTTGAAGAACAATCCGAGCGGATTGTCTTAAATCCGCCCGTCTCCACTAAACAATCCGAGCGTCCGCTCGAATCCGCTCGGATTCCTTCACCCGAATCCGCCCGGATTCTCTTGAATCCGCTCGGATTCCATTGCCAGATTCCGCCCGTCCCGACCCCAATACGCACGGATTTCTTCTCAGCACGGATTATCTTCTTCAAGCTACGAAAAGAGAAGCCCTTCTCTCAGAAAATACCGGGTCCTCCTTGCTCAACTTAAAAAGTGTAATTACTAGTTTAGCCCTTAGTTAACCCTAATGCATCCTCCCTAATTTCCACTATAAATACCCCATCTTTGTAATTAATCAAGTGTGTTCTTTTTAGCTAGAAAAATCCTTCTTTAGATTAGATTAGGAGTAGATTAGAATAGATTACTCTTTAATCTTTCCACAAATTACACATTAATCTCTCCTTAATTATTGTTCAAGTTTATCATTCAAGTTTATTATTGGGTAATTGAAGATTATTGGGTTATTATTGGAGGATTGACAACCTTCCATCAATCATCAAGTTTCTTCTATTATTCTTTGCTTTATTATTTGGATCACCTCAAGTTTGGTATAATTCCTTTACTCTTTAATCTTTATTGTTCATTTCTTCATTCTATTATCATGTTTATACTTGTTGTGATGATTGACACCATTAATGACATGTTTCCCATGATGATGAGTGAGTAGTTACCTAGCTAGGATTAGTGGGTAATTAAGGGAAGTCAACATGGGATTGATTCATGCTTAATCTAATATGTTTTCATGATTAAATTGCTTGCTTGTTGTGATGTCAACTTTATGCACATGTTATGTTTGATGAAATGCTAAGCCTATGAATCCTTGCATTTTTACCATCTCTTATCTACTCAACTTGACTCGTAAGATATAAACCAACTCGAGTCTTGTTAGACCATGCACAGAAGTTGATTAGGAGGAAAGTAAGTCGACTTGTAGGTGTTGTACAATCTAATCGATTCGGCTCCGGGACCCAACTCTTCCTAAGAATCGTAAGATATAACCCAACTCGGTTCCTCCACAACATTAATTGCTTGCAACCTTGTAAACATGTTTGTATGATAAACACCATGAATCCCCCATAACCCCATGATATCCTAGCACTTTTAATCAATTGTTTACATCTTTCCTTTTATTGCTCGTTCTACTTTATTGCTTGCATTAGTCTAGACACAACTACAAACCCAAACAAATTGTGACACTAGCATAAATTGAGATAGATAGACTTAGGACCCAAAGCACACCGTCCCATGGATCGACCTCGACTTACCGCTAACTAGTTGTTTGTTGAGTATTATAAATGTGTTTGATTGGTTGAGTGACGACATCGACCACATCAAAATGGCGCCGTTGCCGGGGATGGTGCTATGTGATTAAGTTCTTATTTGTTTGTCTATTTTAATTGTGATTTCACCTTGAGGAACTTGTTCCTCAAGGATTGTTCTGACCATTTTTGTGTAGTTTCTATGCTTGTAGTTGTTTCCTTGTCTTAGCTATGATGACCCAAGACTTGGTACATGGAGTATGTGGTGGATCTTTTGAGTATGACTATGGGTATGGGGAGTTTGAGGAGCAAGTCAACACAAACCTACCTTATTATTTGTACAACGAAAATTCTAACCACTACCCCAATTTTTCCCACCAAAATCACCACACCCAATATCAACAACAACCACCCACCCAATACCCATTTCACAATAAACTTCAAATACCACAATACACCCATTTTCACACCCACCCACAACAAAGAAATGAACCCATTCAAAACATGATCCTCCAAATGATGGGAGACCAACAAAACTTCTTCAAACAAATGCTAGAAGAGAGCCGAAAAGAAGAAGATGTTCTTAAAAACATCGCCATCCAAAGAGAGGAATTGGGGGTTCAAATTGCCCAATTAAAAGAATCCCAAGCAACCCCTCACCACCGTTCTTGGGATATTGAGCATAAATGCGAGTTTGAAGTGGTGACCTTTGACATGGAAGATGAGAAGTGGGAGGAGCCAAGTTCCTTGAGCTCTTGTGACTATGAAAGTGTTGTGTTTGATGAGGAAGACATGAGGTTGAGCAAACCAAATGTTCTTAACCTTTGTGAGTATGAGGGTGTGTCCTTTAATGTGAACGTTGAGGTGTTGGAAAAAGAGCTAGATGAAGCCCCCATTCATGATTTACGTGAAGATAGCAACAATGATGATGAACCTAGAGGAGGGATTCACAATATCACCTTGCTTGAGGAGCCTATCCTTGAGGCATTTGAGATACCTTATCATGAAGAAGAACGTCCTTCCTTTATCCTTCACGAAGACCACTTGGCACCTATCATGGAGCCAATGATCATTGAAGAGGATATGTTAGATCTTCTTCAAAAAGCCAAAGTGTCTTACAAGAGTTACTTGGTGGAAAAGCTCAAAGAGAAACTTGCACGTGAAGCTACTTGTGGGAATTTGGCACCCACAATCTCAACTCCTAAGGTACCCCGTCATCAATGCCATGAGAGTTCTCCTTCTACTCTTGAAGGATTGACAAATTCAAATGCTATCATCATCACCGAAAGTGAGAAAGAAGGTAGTGAGTGGAAGTCTCCGGATGAAAATGAACCACACTTCACACTCAATCTTAACAAGAATCATGAATATGTTTACTTGAAACATTGGGAAAGCTCTAACACTAAGGAGGAGACAAGAAAAAGAGCATTTTACAAGCCTCCTTGGCCAAATTTCATTTTCAAATGGAGCAACCCATACTTATGCTTGTTTGGAGCTTGTTCACAAGTTTTTGACCTTTTGTTAAGAGCTCTGAGCTCTATGGATAAGAATTGCAACAAATTGAACTAGTTTGGTGGAGTCCTACCTCAAACCACCATTTGTAAGATATTTCTTGAACCTTTTATCTTGTATAATATTGCACATTTACATTTGCATTTAATTTCTTGCATGAGAGAGGAGAGAGGGAGAGTCATCTTACATGTTTCCTAAGCAAATTTCAGAAAAGATAAGGAAAAAGAGAAAATCAGTGAAAAGGGGTATCATTTCACGAAAGAAGAAAGAAGAAGGAGAAAGAAGCAGAGACGCTCGGATCCAAGCAAATCCGCCCGTCCAGGGCCCGCGGAAAAGAAAAGTTGAAACTAAGGAAGAATCCGAGCGGATTCAAAGAAATCCGCCCGTCCCAGACAATCCGTCCGTCTTCTCCACGGGACGCCCGTCCCGTATGACGTCCAGAAGCAAGATTTTAATCTGTGCCAGAATCCGTGCGGACTATGAAGAATCCGCCCGTCCTGATTAAAGACATCCGTCCCACACAAAATCCGCCCGTCTTTTCCCTGCTTCCCAACCAAAGGATTTCTCTGTTCTAGAATCCGTGCGGATTCTACAAAAGACGCCCGTCCTCCCCATCGAGAATCCGCCCGTCCCGATTGCAATCCGCTCGGATTGTACTGTTCATGCGGATAAAACGGGTTAGGTCCAACCCTATCCGTTCGGATTCCCTACTTCTTCTATATAATCACCCCCCTTCTCCCTCATTTCCTCATCCTACCAAACCCTAAACACTCTCTTCAATCCTCAAAATCACCTTCACATCCTCAAAAACACCCCCATCACCAACATGAGCTCCAAGGGAAAGGCCAAGAAATTGATTGAATCAATCGCGAAGAAGCGCAAGGGATCAACCTCTTCAACACCACGAGATGTGATAATGAGGGGAGGTATTGAACAACTCAACAACTTCCAAGAAGTGATCTTCCTATCCGACGACCAACGAGAAAAATTCGTCGAGCTTCTAGGTAAGAAATACGAACCTACTCAATTTGTTGACACTAGGGTGTTGGAAATCCTTAAGATAAGGTACCCTACCGAGATGTTCTTTAATGACCTTGGCATTGGGAACTTTTTCCATGCTCATGAAGAGACTTACCTTAGTCTCACCCTTGAGTTCTTGAGTAGCCTTAACATTATGGCGGATGCCCGCAACGATTTAGGCATAAAGTTTAGGTTATGCAACCAAAACCATGTTCTTTCTCTTGAGGAATTTGCCTATGTTTTCGGTCTTGAAGTACCCACCGACTATACCGAAAAGCCCGATAATTTTAATGTGGATTTTCTTTGGAAAGCTATCTCCGGGAGGGACTTTACCCATATAAAACGTTGCTATACTTTTGCTATCCAACATCCGGTGATTCGATTCACCGAACGCTTTGTAGCCGGATGCATCAATGGGAGGTACGAGCAAGATCGGTGTACTCTCATCGACTTAACTTTTCTTGAGTCTTATTTGAATGTTCGAGCGGTGAGGCGTTATAACTTCAATACGCCACTTGAGATACTCACTAGGTTCCATGACTTTGCTCAAGGGACATCTCAACTTAAGACCTTCGTGATGGGAGGTCTAATTACAATTTTGGCTAAACACCTTTGTCCCGGGTTCAATGCCCGAGGAACCTATATTCCTCTTGAAGGGAGGACTTTGATTGATGAGCACACCATCTTCTATAGTCACCGATGGTGCAACTACACTCAAGATGGGAGTGTGGAATGGTACACCAAGGGTTGCACTTCGATGATCCTTGAAGGATGGAAGATACCGGGCATTGACCCAAGATTGAGTCCATACTCTCCTCCGCCAAGCTACCTCCTTGATATCCAAATTCTTGAAAATCCCCCTCTAAGGGAAGAACCACGCCGTCAACCACCTCGTGGAGGGCCGGGTATACAAATGCGCCCACCTTCCTACGTTCCTATCCCACCTTACCCCACTCCATATACCCCATTTCAGCCGGAAATCCCCAATACCCCGGGGATTAATGATTTAATGGCACTCATGAATAGAGTGGACCTTGGGGTGCATAAAGGGAGGAAAGACAACTACTTAGCCCTCTACCCTCAATACTATAACATGGCTCAACAAGGGTATATTGACCCCGATGGTCCTAAACCCTCTTTGGCACAACCGGAGCTCTTGTTCCCAAATTATGGGGACCAAACTTGGAGTCGCGGCAATGGAGGGCATTCTAGCCAAGGTGGAGGGTACTCGGGTCAAGGAGGAAGTTTTGACCAAGGAGGATATTGGGGCCAAGCACCCGGGCATGATCAAGCCGGAAGCTCTCATGGTTATGGCTATGACCAAAATGAGGATGACGAGTGAAAAAGGCCTACTTCACCACTTCCATTTGTATGATACTCATCTCTCTTATTTATATTTACATTGCATTTAGTGTAGCTTTTGCATGCATTTGTATTATATTTCATATTGCATAGTTGCATTGTAATATATCTCATATAGTTAGTTGCATATAGACTAGAATTCATGCATAGTCACTAATGACCAATCCTATTCTTTTCTACACTAGAGATAGTGTTTAAATCGGTTTGGGGAGGTTTGATCATAGGTGACTCAAGCATTAATCATGCATCATATAGTATAGTTTAGATTGCATTCATTTGTTATATATGTCATATAGAATTGAATTTAGTTAGAGCATGCATTCATTCATATCATATCATTGCATTTGTACTTTATTTCAAAAAAAAAAAAAAAAAAAAAAAAAAAAAAAAAATCAAAAATCCAAACACATGTATTTCATTTTTATTCCTACTCCTACATGTACATTGAGGACAATGTCCAAAATAAAGTGGGGGATGGGAATTTATATTCCAAAAATGATAAAAATTGAAATTTTTTGAAAAAATACAAAAACATGTCTTTTAATTTCATAAAAACAAAACCCATAAAAATTTGAAAAATTTAAAAATCCAAAAACATGTTCATTTCCTTTGTAGCGTAGTCTTGTATATATTGTTTTGTATATATTATGTTTGTCTATCCTTGTTCACATTAATTGACTACGCCACATCCGAGACATGAGGATATTGAAGACCGCATGGTATGATCTTTCCAATCTCCTTTTTCCTCTTTATGTTAATGACTATGTGGCTTTATTTTGATTGATGCGGTATAAACAATGTGAATTTAGGATTGCATTTAGTTTACTTGGCATATTAGTTGGTAGAAGCATATGCATTAGGATGTTTATATGTTAGTTGCATCATGGCATGTAGTTTTGCATGGTTAGAAAAATTTTGCGAAACCGTCTACTTGGGAAGCTTGACAAGTGTATATAGGCCCTAGTAGATGCTTTTTCTTCTTAAGACTTTGCTTGTTAGAATGCTTGTAAAACACCCTAGGATGTGTCATGCTAGTATCCTTTGACCCATGGATTAAGGCCTAGTCAAGAGTACCTTGTGGTGTGATAACTCCTTGGCTACCGTTTATTCCAAGGTGACCCTTGAAACCATGCAACCATCATTCATCCATGTTCTACCACTCATTTTGTCATCAAAGGGAATGGGCACAAAAAGAAATCAATTTGAGTTCAATGAAATGAAAAGTGAAAGAAAGTTTGCAAAAAAATGCATCAAAAGAAAAGAGGAGCAAAAATAGACTCCTAAGCTTCAAATACAAGGCACCCTCGTTACTAATTGGGGTGACTTTGAAAATATTCAAAAAGAAATGCAAAAAGTTGTCAAGTATTGAAATGCCAAAAATCAAAAAGAAATGGCAAAGAAAGTGTTCGTAAATGTCAAATGCCACAAGAAATTGGGGGGAAAACAAAAACAAAAGCAAACTCCCAAAGTGAAACTCAAATATCTATTGATCCCTTTTATCCATCATATCCATTTTTGTGCATGGTAGAGAGGGGACGACCCTTCTTCTTGTCTAGGCAAGAGGGGGAATTCCGCGATCCTCCAGTGTTTCTAACACCATAGGGAGTCTACTCTTGACAAAAGCATTTAACGATTGAGGACAAAGGTACCCTAGCTTGACACATTTTGGAGGTGATTTATTGGTATCCTTCTAGGCTTAGTAGTTTGAAGAAATTGCATCTATGATGGAGTGTGTACCCTTGAATTGCTTCCCTTGTAGATAATTTCCGCCACTTAGATGAGGAAAGTGGCTATTCTTTTGTAGATGCATCCCTTATTTGATTTTGTGTGCTTTAATGATTGGATGTATCGCCATTTTGGCAAGACCCACCTTGCCTTGCAAGAAGGCATCCTACCTCATGGTTGTCTTGTTGTGAGTTGAAGGGGCGGAGTGAGACCCGCTAATTGTCTCATATCGGTTATATTATTAGGTTAGTTTAAATAAAGGTCTAGTTTTAGTCACCTCTTTACTCGGGACGAGTAAAGGTTCGGTTTGGGGATATTTGATGTGACCATTATTTGCGCACATTTAGTCCCCTAATTGAGCCTATTTTTGCATGCTTTTATAACATTCTATGGTCATTTTATCCGTCAAAACCTTCCTATTTGCTTTTCTATCACATTTCATATGTTTTGTAGAAAAGGAGATAATAAGGCGGAAATTCCCGTCTTTCGTGCACATTTGGAAGCTACTTGACGATAATATATGGACTAGTATGAAGAGGAAGCAAGGACTAAAGACCAATCCCGCAAGAATAAAATGGAAATGAGCAAAAAGGGAAGAAAAGAGGAAAAACCACTGCTGAAGAACAATCCGAGCGGATTGTCTTAAATCCGCCCGTCTCCACTAAACAATCCGAGCGTCCTGCTCTGAATCCGCTCGGATTCCTTCACCCGAAACCGCCCGGATTCTCTTGAATCCGCTCGGATTCCATTGCCAGATTCCGCCCGTCCCGACCCCAATACGCACGGATTTCTTCTCAGCACGGATTATCTTCTTCAAGCTACGAAAAGAGAAGCCCTTCTCTCAGAAAATACCGGGTCCTCCTTGCTCAACTTAAAAAGTGTAATTACTAGTTTAGCCCTTAGTTAACCCTAATGCATCCTCCCTAATTTCCACTATAAATACCCCATCTTTGTAATTAATCAAGTGTGTTCTTTTTAGCTAGAAAAATCCTTCTTTAGATTAGATTAGGAGTAGATTAGAATAGATTAATCTTTAATCTTTCCACAAATTACACATTAATCTCTCCTTAATTATTGTTCAAGTTTATCATTCAAGTTTATTATTGGGTAATTGAAGATTATTGGGTTATTATTGGAGGATTGACAACCTTCCATCAATCATCAAGTTTCTTCTATTATTCTTTGCTTTATTATTTGGATCACCTCAAGTTTGGTATAATTCCTTTACTCTTTAATCTTTATTGTTCATTTCTTCATTCTATTATCATGTTTATACTTGTTGTGATGATTGACACCATTAATGACATGTTTCCCATGATGATGAGTGAGTAGTTACTTAGCTAGGATTAGTGGGTAATTAAGGGAAGTCAACATGGGATTGATTCATGCTTAATCTAATATGTTTTCATGATTAAATTGCTTGCTTGTTGTGATGTCAACTTTATGCACATGTTATGTTTGATGAAATGCTAAGCCTATGAATCCTTGCATTTTTACCATCTCTTATCTACTCAACTTGACTCGTAAGATATAAACCAACTCGAGTCTTGTTAGACCATGCATAGAAGTTTATTAGGAGGAAAGTAAGTCGACTTGTAGGTGTTGTACAATCTAATCGATTCGGCTCCGGGACCCAACTCTTCCTAAGAATCGTAAGATATAACCCAACTCGGTTCCTCCACAACATTAATTGCTTGCAACCTTGTAAACATGTTTGTATGATAAACACCATGAATCCCCCATAACCCCATGATATCCTAGCACTTTTAATCAATTGTTTACATCTTTCCTTTTATTGCTCGTTCTACTTTATTGCTTGCATTAGTCTAGACACAACTACAAACCCAAACAAATTGTGACACTAGCATAAATTGAGATAGATAGACTTAGGACCCAAAGCACACCGTCCCATGGATCGACCTCGACTTACCGCTAACTAGTTGTTTGTTGAGTATTATAAATGTGTTTGATTGGTTGAGTGACGACATCGACCACATCAGCCGTGATAATGGCCGTTTCAAACCTCGGTCTTTCGCCGACCGTTGCACGCCTTTCTAGGCCGTCGTAATGACGATTTTCAAACCCGGTTTTTACAACCATTTCAACACGCCTTTCTAGGCCGTCGTAATGAAGATTTTCAAACCCGGTTTTTTACAACCATTTCAACACGCCTTTCTAGGCCGTCGTAATGACGATTTTCGAACTCGGTTTTCTATAACCATCTCAAATCACCTTTTTATGCCGTTATAATCGTCGCGTCAAGACACGGATTTTAACCCGTTTCGCGCCGACAATGGCTCTTTCAAAACCCGAGAAAAGCACACATCCTTTTATCGAGACACTTTCGAGATCCCGAGGACCATACACCGTCCCCGAGACCTCTTCAAACATTTCAAACTTGAATTTCAAAACATACAATTTTGAATTTCAAAAACCGTCTTGGGAGGCAATACCTTGTTTTCCGAGCCGACTCAAACTCAAACCGTCTTTTGCAAATAAACTTAAGACAACCCTTTCAACTGACCGACTTGCGAAGATCTTTATCTTCGGAAGCCGTCCATAAAGCGACAACTGAATCTTTTTGAAAATTTCTATTTTCGAAAATTTCAGTCCACTATTCCAATTCCGCCTCGTATCTATCGAGTCGAAGCAAACGTACTTATGGGTCTTTACTTATGAGTCGTCTCACCACGAGACCCGTTCAATGGCGTCACGCCGTTATGTTGGACTCGTGCCAAAAGTTCGGTCAACATCGTCACGTCATAAATCGAGTCAGCACCAAGGAACCACACACGGTCATCGTCGTCTTGTTGAGTCTGATCTTTGTCTCTTCCTTGTGTTGTCTCCGTTCAGTCTTTGAACCGTGTCGGATTGAGTTGTAATGTGAGCCGTTTTTCTACCTCAGAGTCATGCCCCGTCTTCAACTTCGTTTGTCAACAACAGCAACAATGATAACAATAGAGATGTTACGACTGATCAGCTAGCCAGCCTGCTCACCGCTCTTAAGGTCACCTTAGATTGCATCGAGACCCGTATCGACGCCCTGGAAAACAAAGAAACTGGAGAACATAATGCTCCACCTCTGACTGAAACTGAGAAGAGGCTAAAGCTCTTGGAAGAACAGCTCCTAGCCCGGGGTAACAATATCCATCTTGAGAACAGCCGAAGGTTCGAACCTGTTGCGGATCAATTATCCGACAACTTTACCCTAACTGATGTACCTAAGTTCAAAGGAGTGGAGGACCCGCTCAATCATATTCGTGCCTTCAAAGAATACATGGCCATAAAAGGGGTCAAACAGGAACTTTTCACCCGAATCTTTCCATCCTCTTTGGAACCTATCCCTCGCCAGTGGTACTACTCCCTTGACCCGAATAACCTTACTACCTGGGATGATGTCGCAGTTGAATTTGCTAAGCAATACGCTGACAATGTTGAAATCCAAGCCAATACCCGTACTCTCGAGGTTCTAACCCAGAACGATAAAGAGGGCATCACCGAGTTCTTAACCCGTTGGAGGAGGGTGAGTACTCAATTTGTCAGTAAGCCGAGTGAATCAACTTTGGTGGAAAAGTTCGTCAACAATCTCCGCCCAGTGTACGCCAACTTACTGAGGTATCAAAATATTAAGACCTTCCAGGACCTGCAAATTCTGGGGACATGCATTAAAGATGACCTCCGAAAGGGTGTCTTGGCCAAGACCACTGGCAGAGGCTACCAGGGATCCACCTCAACCGGATCTCTCCCTTATGGTCAAACGAACAAGATTGATAAAGTCAACCTCGTTGAACCATCTCCTAAGAGAGCTGAACGCCCCCAGAGAGTGTTCACCAATATAGGGTCGACTTACGCAAGTGCTCTGAAGAGGCTCATGGACCAGGGAAAGTTACAGCCAATCAGACCCACCCCGGATCCGATCGATGCTAAGAAATCCCGCTTCTGGAACCCCAATGCCTATTGTCAGTACTATCAAGGGAAGGGGCATGATACTGAAACCTGCTTCAAACCCAAACACATCATCCAAGACATGATTAAGAAAGGGGAATTTCTTTTACCCCCGCCGACTAAGCCAAACAACAAAACAAATCCTCTAGGACTCCACGCCATCTCCAACGATGAGCCAACTCTGGACGGCTCACACCTCATCCTGCCAGTTGATGACGAGGTGAACGCCTTGGAAAAAGATCCATCAGACGGGGTATTTGTGTTCAATGCTGCCACTATGCTCACTATGTTCCAGCAAGTTGAGGAAGCCATAGCCAGTCTCTCCGAAAGGATCACCCGACTTGACGATGCCTACCGTCAACTTATCTTCAACCCTCCGCCGCCACGCTCAAGGGAGACTCCCCCGAGCGCCCAAAACTACCCTCACCGGAATGGATTGCTCCCGCGACCATTCTGGCATGCACCTCACAATAACGACCCTCATAATTGAAGGAAAAGTAGATCTATAAACTAACATATTCATATATGTATTATGTTAATTTAATCATAAAATTAATTGTTGATCTTATGCATGCAAACTATAATCAATATAAAGAAGAAATCTTTATCTTACATTGGTATTTTCGGATCTTAAGGGCACAAGAGAGTTCTCCTACTCTCTTATTCTTGAGCTTTCCTTAAATGGATGAACAAAGGACTCAAATGTAGAATCCCTCCCAAGGAATGATAACCAAGATATACTCTTAATAAAATTAATATTATCAATACTAGAATAACATTAATTTAAATAATAAGACCCAAAATATTTTTGGTCCTCTTAGATTTCGGTCAAGAGGAGGATGAAGAAGGAAGAAAATATTTTTATCTCTCTAAAAATATTATTGTGATGTTAGAATGAATTAATTTTTGCACTAGATCTTGCATGTAGTGTATATTGGAGAAAATACGAGAAAACCCTTGGCTCCTCTTTTGTCCAAAACCGGATAGGGGTGGGGAAGAGTGGCCAATGCATGCACAATATGTTCTTTACAAGATTGTGTAGGTATGCATGGCTAGTATTAGGCTAACATCATTATGCTTTGCATTAACTTAATCAACATAATATATATGTTAATTCCTCCCAATATTTCGGTCCAAATTGAGATAAAATGGATTCCATTTTATCTTTGTCAATTTGTCAATTTGTCACATGTTACATGTCATGTAAAAATGTTATGTATTTTTAACATATTAAAAATGTTTAGACGAAAGGAGAATGTTTAACCTAGGGAACGAGCGACTGCAAACCCTAGATTGATCTTCATCTCTGATTTCTTTGCAACCATGGCAAGGCAATCACGTCCAACTAGAACAAAACATTCTTCAGGTGCTAAACTACATCATCAGAAGGATTTGGAACCTGGCAAGAGGAAACATCCAGAGACTGATGTAAGACAAAAAAGCAAGAATATGCAGGAAATCATAGGTATCCCTCATCTGAATATTGAAACAGATGGGGAGGATACAGAGGAGGAAGGAAGGATTGATGGGTGTGAAGGGCCTTGGGTTACAAAGCAGGGGAAAAATTTATTATTGAGGAGGACCCAAAAGACCTAATTCAGATGGATGCTAATGATGTGAAGGAAGAAATCCAATACTGGCAGGCATCTGTTTATTGTTTCGTGTTAGGGGCGAATCCACCTTTGGAAGTCATGGAAGGCTATATCAGACACATATGGCGTAAATTGGACGTTGACAAGGTATCTTCTTTACCCAAAGGTCTTTTTTTGGTACGCTTTAAATCCATGGAAATGAGGCAGACTGCTCTGAATATGAAACATTTAATGTTTGATAATAAGCCTTTTATAGTCAAGGAATGGCATTCAGATATGGAGTTGACAAAAGAAGGCATTAAAAAAGTGCCTGTTTGGATAAGGCTACATATGTTATCTCTCAAATTTTGGGGCAAGTGTTTACCTAAAATAGCTGGCATAGTTGGGACATTTGTTAAGAAAGATGGAGCAACAGAGACTAAGACCAGACTGAACTTTGCCAGAGTTATGGTAGAATTGGATGTGGGACAGAAATTTCCTTACTGTATTAAGTTCAAGGATGAGGAGGGCAAGCACTACTACAGATACAGGCTATAACAACGGTAAAAAACCGTTGTTATATAAAAAAGCGGACGTTGTTAAAGCGTCCGTTGTAGAAGGTTTTAACAACGGTTAGTTTTCTTACGGAAACCGTTGTTAAAACTATTAACAACAGTTTTAAATATAAAAACCCGTTGTGGAAAGTGTGACTCAATTTTGGGGGGAAAGTTATAACAACGGGTTTTAATATACAAAACCGTTGTTATAACTAAAGACAACGGGTTGTTTGTAAATAACCGTTGTTGTTTGTTCTTAAAAAATAAAAAAAAATTAAATTAAATATTACTAGCTATAAATATTAAAGCATCCTTTACCAACATATTAAAGCATCCTTTACTAACATTCATTAATTGAAACAACATGGCAATGAACCCTAATTTTATCAACAACGAAGAATGGCTTACACAAACGATTGAAGATGATGGGAAGGTTCTCGGCCAAGCTTCTCACGATCAACACCCATTAATCAAAGCATCCCTTGAACATCAACGGAATTATTGGATTAAGAGGCGTGAAGCAGTCCGGCTTGTCAACAAAGCCTCATCATCATCATCATCATCATCTTCATACCCTAGTCTACTGTTACTCGTAACTTGGTGCGACTAGAGATATGTTGAGTTGTACTCTTCCAACCTTATCTCCACATGCAAGTCGTGTCCTTGCATATATTCAATCTGTTATTGCAAAATATGAAGCCAATGACCCGGAAGTTAGCGGTATACCAGAGTGGCGTGATTGGTGGCAGGTTGAGAAGCGCTTTTTACGCTTAACCGGGGTTGTTCCGGCTTATTATACATCTTTTGATTTCGATAATTCTGTAATGTATTTGGTTTAAAATTAAATGAAATGATCATTTTGAAAGTGTTGAGTTATGCTTGTTTGATTTGCTTCCATTTTTTCAACTCCATAGATCTATCAGTCATCATCAAGATCTGATTATGGCACAACTTCCTAACATATATGGCACAACTTCCTAACATATATATTAATTAAAAAACAACTCAACCCACACATTAGTATAAATACATTGCATTATCTCAACTAACATGCATTTCCATTATCTCAATATATTCTCCAAACCCTAACTGCTAAAACATGCTCGGTCCGTACTGAAGGACGCCAAAGAAGATGGAAATGAAATAATTAGAAACACATACATGGAAATGAAATAATGGAAATGAAATAATTAGCAGATGCTGAACGGAACCTAATGGTCGATAAAAACACATACATTGAAATGAAATAATTAGAACAATAAAATAATGACGATGAAACAAACCTGATAATTACAGAACGTACGTAAAGAGACGATGAAATCAACAGTGATGGCGAGAAGATAAAGCGACGATGAGAAAGAGAGAAAGAGACGATGAGAAAGTGTGTGTTTTGTGTTTGTGTTTGGTCTTTCTTTGGGTTTGTGTTTGTGTATTAAGGGTTGTGTTTTGTGGCTGCAGCAGACTTGTGTTTGTGTGGTTTATAGTATGGAAGGTATTAACAACGGTTATTAAACAACAACCGTTGTGAAATATGTTTTGACAACGGTTATAAAAAACACCCGTTGTTAAATAAGTTTTAACAACGGGTTTCAAAAATAACCGTTGTGATTACTTTTCACTAAATTTGCGCCAATTTTGCGCCAAATTATTAACAACGGTTGTTCATGTGTGACCCGTTGTTAAAACGAATAACAACGGTTTTTATAACCATACCCGTTGTAATTGATTTTAGTAAAATTCGCGCCATACATTCTACAACGTCTATTGTGATTTTCGTGAATTATCGTTGTTAAAGGGGCGTTGTAGTTGCCTGGATTTGTAGTAGTGAAGATTGTTGAAATTAAGGTCGAGTATGAATGGAAACCTATCCTTTGTACTAGATGTAAAGGGTATGGACATGAGGCCAAAGCTTGTAAACATGGACATGCTAATCCAGCACCTCAGAAGCAGATCAGGAAAATGGAATGGAGGCCTGTGCAAAAGAAACCTCAGCAGATTAAAGAGAGGGTATTACCTTCAGCTAATCCTCCTCAGAATACTAGTGAGACCAGCACTGAGGCAGCAAGTCAGGGGGTCACTGCGACACCTGAAAATTCACAGACCATCAATGAGCATGAAAATCAGAGTGTGGTCACCCCTATTGGGCAGATAATCAATAATCAGGGTATGTCCTCTCAGGATGTGTTGAGAGGCCCTACATACCTGCAGATTCTGAGTGGAACTGGTGGTGTCCCTAAAGAAGGAATAGGGGATAAAAGAAGTGGACAATTGGATTTTAATGATGCTTAACATCCATAATTTAGGGTTTTGGAATGTACGGGGCATGAACAATGTTAATAAGCAACGTACAATAATAAAGTTCTTGAATAATCAGGATATAGGTCTTTTTGCCTTGATAGAGACTAAAATAAAAGTTAAAAATGCTGATAGAGTCATTGCTAACTTCAGTCAGGACTGGTCCATCACTACCAACTCCAATAAGCACAAAGGGGGACGCATTTGGGTGATCTGGAAGCCTGCCAAGTTTCATCTTGCTGTTCGAGATTGTAAAGCACAATGCATTCATATTGAGGCTATCTCCCTCATCAACAATGCTAAGTTTTTCATCACTTTTGTGTATGCTTTCAATTCTATTGTTGGAAGGGAAGAATTGTGGAAGGATCTGAAACTGTATGCAAATCATATCAATGGGCCTTGGGCCATGGGAGGGGATTTTAATTGTGTAACTCAATCAGGGGAAAGACTGGGTACCAGCACCTCTGAGGCAGAAATGAATCCTTTCATTGAATGTATTAATGAATGTGGAATGATGGACATTCAATCTACTGGGGCCTATTATACTTGGTCAAATAAGCAGCAGCCAATTGACAGAGTATATAGCAGACTAGATAGATTTATGGTAAATCAGAATTGGGTAGTTGCTCATCCACATCTATTTGCAAATTTCTTGCCTGAAGGAGTTTTTGACCATTGTCCATGTATGGTGAGAGACTCACAACAGGAAGAGACCAGGAAGAAAAGTTTTAAGTACCTGAACATGTGGGGGGAGGATAAGAATTTTGTGCAACTCATCACTGATGCCTGGCAGACTGATATTGCAGGACACAGAATGTACACTATTGTCAGGAAACTCAAATTGATTAAACCAGTCCTCAAGCAGCTCAATAAGGATTCATATTCTGATATAGAGGGCCTGTGCAATGAAGCTGAAAGGAGACTTGAGAAAGTGCAGCAAGATCTAATTGGAAATATGGGGGACAAAGACCTAATGAATCAGGAATATGAAGCCAATCAACAGGTTCAGTTTCTACAAAAAGCAAAGTTTTCCTTCTTACAGCAGCAGGCCAAAGCTGCCTGGCTATGTGAAGGGGATGCGAATACAGCCTTATTTCATAGGGTCATTAAAACAAGAAGGGCTAAGAATGCAGTGTTTCAGATTGAGGATAGACATGGTTCAAAGTGTACTGATCAGAAATCCATTCAGGAGGCTTTTTTAGAATATTATGGATCTCTTCTTGGAATGAGTCATGGAACAGTGAAAGTGAGCAGTAGAGTGATCAAGACAGGGAGAATTTGTGACCAGGCTCACTAGAATATTTTGATGGAACCTGTAACCAACTCAGAAATTAAAGAGTCTATCTTCAGTATCCCAAATGATAAATCTCCTGGGCCAGATGGTTTCACAAGTAAGTTTTTTAAAGATTCTTGGAATGTTATTGGGGATGATATTTGTCAAGCTATTAAGGAATTTTTTGTTAATGGACAGCTACTTAAGCAGCTGAATGCCACTAACATTACTCTAATTCCCAAGATAGACAGACCTACAAATGTGTTACAATTCCGGCCTATTGCCTGCTGCAATGTTTTGTACAAGAGCATCTCCAAGATTTTATGCAATAGATTATCAAAGGTCTTGCCAGATTTGATTTGCCAAAATCAAGGAGGTTTTGTTAAGGGCAGGAGCATTATGGAAAACATTCTCATTTGCCAGGACCTTATTCGACTATATAATAATCCCAATGCTTCCCCAAGGTGTATGTTCAAAATTGATCTCCAGAAGGCCTATGACACAGTGGAGTGGGACTTCCTTGAACAAATGTTAAATTGTCTTAATTTTCCCCCTAGGTTCAAGAATTGGATAATGAGTTGTGTCACTACTCCTACTTTCACTTTGAGCTTGAATGGAGAAAGCTTTGGTTTTTTTAAGGGTAAAAGAGGGCTTAGGCAAGGGGACCCAATCTCTCCTCTCCTATTCACTATATGTATGGAATATTTGTCCAGAACACTCAATTTTGCTACTGAGAACTACCCTTTTAAATTTCACCCCAAATGTGCCCAGATCAAATTGTGTCATCTCATGTTTGCCGATGACTTGCTGTTGTTTTGCAAAGGGGACAAGCTGCCTATTATGACCATGATCAGAGCTTTTGGAACCTTCTCTCAGACATCTGGGTTAAAATTAAGTCCTGGTAAGTCAAATACTTATTTTAATGGGATGAAACAGAATGACAAAGATGAAATTTTGGTTGTGTCTGGTTTCAGAGAGGGTGAGCTGCCTTTTAAATATTTAGGAGTCCCTATCCAAACCACACGTCTCTCAAAACATGAGTGCAGGAGCCTTATTGAGAAAATTGGTGCTAGGATTAGAAGTATTGGAGCTAAAAAATTATCTTATGCTGGGAGACTGGTCTTAGTACAATCTGTCCTTGCTACTTATCATAACTATTGGGCCATGATATTTGTGATACCCAAAGGAGTCTTGGATAGAATTGATTCACTCTGCAGGAATTTCTTGTGGGAAGGGGGAGCAGATTATACTAGACCTCCAATGGTATCATGGGATAAGGTCTGTACCCCAAAAAAGGAAGGAGGGTTAGGACTCAGGAATCTAACAACATGGAATATGGTCTTTGTTGGGAAACTAGCATGGTGGGTGACCAATAGACCAGATAAACTATGGGTCCAATGGGTACATCATATCTACCTGAAAGGGGCGAATTGGGGAGAATATAATCCTACTATGGACTCTAGTTGGAGTTGGAGGAAAATTTGTCAGGTCAGAGACAAAATGAATCAGGCTTTCACTTCAGAGGACTGGAATAACGAGTACAAAGATAAGACGAGGATACAATATTCTGAGAGAAACCAAGCCTGTGATCTCTTGGTTTCATCAGGTATGGACATCATGGTCTGTTCCTAAACATAGAATGATTGCTTGGTTAATTTACCAGAATGCCCTAAACACTAGATCAAAGCTATACAGATTGGGGGTAAGTGATAGGAACACCTGCTGCATCTGTGAACATGAGCCTGAAACTATCCAACACTTGTTTTTTGAATGCGCTTATAGTGATAAAATTTTATCAGATTTGGAGTTTTGTTTGGGGATCAAGATACACAGAACAAATACTCTACACTGGCTAATAAATTGCAGAGGTACTAGGCTTAAGAAGCGTATTATCAGAGTAATGATGAATGCATACCTTTATTTTATCTGGCATCGACGGAACATCAGCCGGTTGGAGATGACCTTGGAGAAACCTCAAAACGTTGCTCTGAGCATTTGGAAACTGGTACAAGAGAGATGCATTCCTCTAATTAAACGGCCGGTGGGACCTAAAGATCGGATGTGGGTAGCTCGATTTGATCAAATTGGAAGATGAAAAGGGTGGAGCTGGTAAGAGTGAGAGGTGGAGCAAGGAGATGACCGACTGTTAGTTTGATTTCTATCTCATTTTGTTAAGAGCTTCTTGTGATGATATGTTTTGGTATGGGCCGCACTGATAGTGGGCTTCTTTGAACTTGGTTGGCAACTTTGTCCAACTTATTTTGTATATCTTCTTTTATATACACAATTTTACATTTTACCAAAAAAAAAACATATTAAAAATCAACGTATTAATAAAAATACGTCATATACAAAATTGACTTAGTAATTCATAATTACTTGTACCAAAATAATTTACCAATTTATAAATCACAACATCTTGTATTTATAATAATTCATTCAATTTCAATTGTTTCCTTAAACAATAATTTCATCTGAGTAATGAAACAATTCGATTACTTAGACCGTATCTTATTTAATCAGATTACAATGAGATACGTAAATTTTACTTCCAAGATCGTCCGTCAATTTTCAAGTAATATAATTAACTCGTAACGTTATACGATTAATTAAATGATCAATTAAGAGTATTATCCTTTAGGTATGACATAGGGGATCAACTGGTCACCACCGTCACACGACAGTAATGTCAAACTCTAGTCAGCCAATCATTACCGATATGTGTGGACCAGTTGACAGTATAAATACTTCCCAATTGTATTCTTTAAAAATGAGACTTAAACATGTGATCATCATGATTAACAGTTGTGATCGCATTATTGTCGGAGGACACATATTCCAACAATCTCCCACTTGTCCTCGACAAGTATGCGTCACCAATTCTCTTGTCCTATTACTATCTCCCACTCAATGCAAGGTGTCTTTCAGGTCGTACTTGCAAGTGATCATATCGAGAGTGGTTTCCTCGATCTGGAGAATAACTGATTGACCGGATTTATCCACCATGGATTCATTCCGAGCGTGGCCACGCATTTCAAGTTCATTACTCCTCGAGTGGCCCTGAGATATTGTTATAACCCTGACTAGGGGTGGACAATTCCTATCGCACTCATTCCCTTTGACTAGCCACAGCCATCATAACCCAAAATGTGCCCATTTGACCCCATTTACGAAGGTCGTAGTAACACAAATCAAAGTTAATCTGAAACTATGCCATATTAGGTGAATAGTCTTTAGTCAAAAGAATCGACTCATTATAATACTATAGTAGCTCTCGCCACGACCAGGCTATATAAATTTGCCAGAACTCTATAAGCGGTCATTAGGCCCGACAAAAAGTTCCTAACAGTCTGCCTATGTGATCGACTAGTCATCTCACATGACTCTATGGCACTTGAACTTGCCATCAATCGCATCACACTCTAGTCACTTCGAGACGTCACCTCATACAAGTGACTATGGGCAAATACTATGTTAATCCGTGTTCACTTTAACGGGGTTCAATTTTCACTACAACCCGTTTGGATGTAACAATGTATAAATTAAAGATAAAAGACAAATGTGATTATGAACATGAATAAAAACAACACTTTTATTTCATTTCAAAATCTAACATAGACTTTGTACACGTTTAAGTCCCATGGACGCCATATGTCCATCATGTTTAGCCTGCGATAAAGGCTATGTGAGCGGATCGGCTACGTTGTCATCCGTCCCAACCTTACAAATCGCAATTTCCTTTCTTTCAATGAAATCTCTTATTACATGATATTTTCTAAGTACATGTCTAGATCTATTACTAGACTTCGGCTCCTTAGCTTGGAAAATCCTCCCACTATTATCACAATAGAGAGTGAAGGGATCATTGGCGGTAGGTACTACTCTTAGACCTTCCGTGAATTGCCTGATCCACACAGCTTCCTTGGCAACTTCGATCTTTGGAATGTACTCGGCCTCCGTTGTTAAATCCCATGATTCTGACTTCCTTGAAGCTTCTCCATTCTACGGCACCACCATTGAGCATGAAAACGAAACCAGCTTGTGATTTCATGTCATCTCTATCTGTTTGAAAACTTGAGTCCGTGTAACCATTAACACGGAGTTCGGTGTCTCCTCCAAACACTAAGATATAATCCTTAGTCCTTCTCAAGTACTTAAGGATGTTCTTGACGGAAATCCAGTGACTCTCACCTGGATTTCCTTGATATCTACTCGTCATGCTTAAGGCATACGAGACATCAGGATGTGTGCATATCATGGCGTACATGATTGATCCAACAGCGGAAGCATAAGGGATCGTCTTCATGCGTTCAACATCATGGGGTTCGGAAGGAGATTGAGTCTTGCTCAATATCGTCCCGGTTACCATAGGTACCAATCCCCTTTTGGATTTGTCCATGCTGAACCGTCGAAGAATTTTATCAACATAAGACTCTTGACTTAGTGCCAATATCCTCTTGGATCTATCTCTATGGATCCGGATACCTAATATGCGTTGTGCTTCTCCTAAATCCTTCATTTGGAAGTGGTTACCTAACCACTTCTTAACAGAAGACAACATCGGAATATCAATTCCAATGAGTAGTATGTCATCGACATACAAGATTAGGAACACAACATTGCTCCCACTAAATTTCATGTATAAACATGGTTCCTCAACACTTCGAGTGAAACCATTCTCTTTTATCACATGATTAAATCGATGATTCCAACTTCTAGATGCTTGCTTATGACCATAAATGGATCTCTTAAGCTTGCACACTTTGTTAGTATTTTTAGATTTAACAAAACCTTCGGGTTGTATCATGTACACCTCCTCTTCTAAATGCCCATTTAGAAAAGCGGTTTTGACATCCATTTGCCATATTTCATAATCATGAAATGCGGCGATCGCTAACAAAATCAGTATGGATCTTAGCATGGCTACGGGTGCGAAGGTCTCATCATAATGGAGACCTTGGAGTTGGGTAAATCCTTTTGGCGCTAGCCTAGCTTTGTAGACATCATCATGTCCTTCTATGCCATTTTTGACTTTGAATATCCATTTGCATTGAAGAGGTGTTGCCCCTTTAGGCAAATCTAGCAAGTCCCAAACTTGGTTTTCATGCATAGAATCCATGTCGGACTTCATGGCTTCAAGCCATAAGGAGGAATTTGGACTAGAGATTGCCGCCTTGTAGGTGGCGGGTTCGTCACTTTCTAAAAGCAACACATCGAGTGTTCCATCTTCTTCGATAAGTCCCACATATCGATCGGGATGGCGTATAACACGACTCGTTCTTCTAAGTGGAGGAGAGACAATCGTGTTAGACGACGAAGGAACATCTTCTTGCGTCTCTATCTCGGTTTGTGGCTCTTGAATTTCATCAAGTTCAAAATTTCTCCCACTCTGTCTCTTAGAAATAAATTGACTTTCTAAGAAGACAGCCTCGCAAGACACAAACACTTTGTTTTCTTGAGGTTTGTAGAAGTAGTATCCTCGAGAGTTCGAGGGGTAGCCTACAATGGTGTATTTTTCGTATCTTGGGGCAAGCTTGTTGTCGGTTTTTGCCTTGACGTAAGCATCACATCCCCAAATCCTCATATAGGATATATTGGGAACTTTTCCCGTCCACATCTCATATGGAGTCTTTTCGGTGGACTTAGTGGGACTATTGTTCAAAGATCTAATTACAGTTTGAATCGCAAATCTCCAAAACGAGTTTGGTAAATCGGTTTGACTCATCATTGATCGAACCATATCAAGTAGGGTTCGATTTCTCCTTTCGGCAACACCATTGAGTTGTTGTGTTCCGGGTGGAGAAAGTTGTGATATAATACCACAACCTTTCAAGTGTGAATCGAATTCAAGGCTAAGATATTCTCCACCACGATCGGAACGTAGTGCTTTTATCTTTTTGTCCAATTGGGTCTCTACTTTGTTTTGAAATTCCTTGAATTTCTCAAACGCTTCACTCTTATGTTTCATTAAATAAACATACCCATGTCTACTCAAGTCGTCGGTGAAGGTTATAAAGTAGTCATAATTTCCACGAGCGGTGATACTCATTGGTCCACATACATCGGTGTGTATGAGTCCTAATAGTTCACTAGCTCGTGTCCCTTTACCACTAAAAGGATTACGAGTCATTTTGCCAAGTAGGCAATATTCGCATGTACCATATGACTGATAATCAAATGGTGTAATCACATTAGTCGAAATTATTCTTTTGATGCGATTCTCGTTTATGTGACCTAATCGACAATGCCAAATGAACGCTTCACTTGGGTCACTTGATTTGAGTTTCTTTGATTGAATGTTATAGATATCATTAGTCGGATTTGAGGTCTCTAAAATGTAAATGCCATTTATGGAAGAAGCTTGGCCTATAACCAATTCATTCCTAGAAATAGTACAACGATTGTTCTTAATGACAAAACAAAAACCGTCCATGTCTAGCATGGCGATTGAAATAATGTTTTTAGAGAGTGTAGGCACATAAAAACAATTATGTAAATACAACTCAAATCCGTTAGGCAAAGCTAAAACATAAGTTCCTTTGGATTCGGCCGCTACTCGAGCTCCATTTCCAAGGCATAGATCCACATCTCCCTTGCTAAGCCTCTTCACATCTCTTAAACCCTGTAAATGATTACAAAGGTGAGAACCACAACCGGTATCTAGTACCCATGTCGTAGTGGAAGTATAATTTATATCAATAACATAAATTTCCTTAGGAATTTTACCTTTTGGAGTGATGATTCCTTCCCTTATATTTCACAAATATACGGGACAATTCCTAAGCCAATGTCCCATGTCATAGCAATAATGGCACTCATCATTAACTTGCTTGAAGTTTTTGACTTTCTTTCCCTTCTTCTTGAACCTTTTGCCTTTGGAAGCAAGAACTTGATTGCTTGAGCTCCCACTAGTTTTGGCATCTTTATCTTCCACAGACAAAGACCCTATAGATTGTATGAGGTAGTCTTCCTGAGACGGGCTCACACGAGATCTAGTAGTAGTAGGTGGTTTAGAAGAGGTGATGAAGTTAAGGTTTCCATCCGAACCTATCCCAATATGAAGTTCTCTAGTAGTGTCGAAATCATTGTTGGAGCAAACGTCGTCAAAAACATTGTGGTATGACTCAATAGTTATCGGTGCGGTAGCGTTTGATGGATTCATTGAAATGAACTACAAGTATGGAGGAAAGGAAATATTAACATTTGTCTTTTAAATCATACTTGTAAATAAATTAACAAGATATGAGCATTTATATAGTGACCTCTACCCAACTATCATAAATGATTCCAAGATCCAAATTCATATTAATTTGGGCACGGTAGGGCCGATGAAACCCTTATCAATATAACTCGGTGGATTAACGCTTTAATCGATTCTACTTCTAGAACTCTTGGTCGATAAAATTACATTAACTTTTATCTTTAGCCCGGAACACATGCGACTACGGTCACGAATACTTCCGTTGAGTTCAATCCAAATTTCGAATAAATGTGTCCATGATCCAAATCCACATCAACTTGGGCACGGTATGGCCGATGAAAAACTTATCAACATGAATTCGGTGGATAGACATTTATCACCCACTTCCCCTACGTAACAAGGTTTGTACCCCGGCAGGGCCGAGTGCACTCCCTCACGAAATAGGTTTTCATGGTTTCTACTCTTTGGTAAGGCTATATCTCAATTGATTGTTTTAGCGAGAGGTCATGTCAATTTATTATCTATCACGTTTTAAGTGAACTAAAGCGGTGAACTACGATAATTCTAATTGACACGGTCGAAATACTCGATTAAATGAAGATACATGTTTTAGTTATGGCGATTTAGCGATGCATGCAACATATAATAAAATGCAAAACATAAAATAAATCCTAGTATGGCCTTCCTAAAATAGTAAAACTATTTAACTATTACACATTCGGAAACCAACTCCATTGCTCCCTTGAACTTCGGTTGTGGCACGCATCTCGAGGTAACACCGTCTTTATGTA
This sequence comes from Silene latifolia, assembly GCF_048544455.1. Classification (NCBI taxonomy): domain Eukaryota; kingdom Viridiplantae; phylum Streptophyta; class Magnoliopsida; order Caryophyllales; family Caryophyllaceae; genus Silene; species Silene latifolia. The sequence continues at coordinate 121,592,616 of NC_133534.1, forward strand.
TCGCCTTCTTGAAGAAATCCGTCTTTGGGAACTCCGAAATAAATCAATTACATAATAAATTACATAATTTCCTATTATACATTTGTAACAAAAATAAAATAAATCTATTAAATTACAAAACGGTGATACGAGATCACAATAAATTACAACCAAATCGATATTCCCATACATTTCGGGTAATACCAATTAAAAACTAAGGCCATACTAAGTAAAAATTACATAAAATAAAATTACGTAAAATAAAATTATGACAATCATAAATAAAATGCAGTATTATAATATGTATGAACATGCCCAATTTTATGCTAAATCGCCTTTAAGTAGCCAATATCGTATATTACTCGGTTTTTACGGATTTGCGTGATTCAACATTTTATAATCACAAAAATTACATAAATTCATATTTATGCATAAGTTAATTACCCTAACCTCTTAGGACTAAAAATTTAGTCTTCACTAATTATTTGACCATAATTAACTCATATTTCTAAAAATTGTTCATTAATGGACCTAAAATTACAAAAATAAGCTATAAACTTCAAATAAATCACAAAATTTCAAATAAATTTGAAATTTGAAATTTAAACTCATGAACATTCTGGAAAAATACCATGACACTCATAATGTTCAAAAAACTTAGGTTAAAAATTTCGAAATTTATCCGGAAAAACAATGTTGCGATTTATCGGTTTTAACAAAATAATCATAAAAACATGAGAAAAAATATATTCATCAACTTTTCAATTTTAGATCTAAAAAAGATAATAAAATGCAACATGTGACGTTTTTCCTTAGTCATAGAGTATGTTTTATAAATATTTCACTAATTAAGTCACTAATTATGCTATTTTTCTTCAAAAAATCATAAATCATGCATAAAGACTTCAATATAGCCTATTATTTTACACACATCTTGTTAAATTGCATGTGACAACATACTAAATTTCTATGACCAGATTCGAAATTTATCTCATATTCACCTATTTTTCATCTAAATCCGATTTTAATAATGAAAAATCCATTTTTCGAGCATAAGAAGTCCAAAAATTATGAACATTTACAGGTCATCTCAAAATAATATCTGTGATAACATATCAAAAAATCACTGGAAAATTCGAAGTGTAGCTAATTTTAGTCCGAAAATGACATTTTATTCATAAAATCATATTTTAATGCCATTATTGTATAATATGAACAATAAAAATCCATGAATTAACCAAAATATCCTAAAAACATTTTAGGACCATAAACTTTAACATGCATAATTATTTTCATGATATATCATAATAACACAAATTAAACAAGTTTTATATGTTAATCGTATAACTCGGAAAAACTTTTAACCGATTTGCATGCAAACAACCAAGGCTCTTGATACCTATTGAAGGAAAAGTAGATCTATATAATAACATATTCATATATGTTTTATGTTAATTTAATCATAAAATTAATTGTTGATCTTATGCATGCAAACTATAATCAATATAAAGAAGAAATCTTTATCTTACATTGGTATTTTCGAATCTTAAGGGCACTAGAGAGTTCTCCTACTCTCTTGTTCTTGAGCTCTCCTTAAATGGATGAACAAAGGACTCAAATGTAGAATCCCTCCCAAGGAATGATACCCAAGATATACTCTTAATAAAAGTAATATTATCAATACTAGAATAACATTAATTTAAATAATAAGACCCAAAATATTTTTGGTCCTCTTAGATTTCGGTCAAGAGGAGGATGAAGAAGGAAGAAAATATTTTTATCTCTCTAAAAATATTATTGTGATGTTAGAATGAATTAATTTTTGCACTAGATCTTGCATGTAGTGTATATTGGAGAAAATAAGAGAAAACACTTGGCTCCTCTTTTGTCCAAAACCGGGTAGGGGTGGGGAAGAGTGGCCAATGCATGCACAATGTGTTCTTTACAAGATTGTGTAGGTATGCATGGCTAGTATTAGGCTAACATCATTATGCTTTCCATTAACTTAATCAACATAATATATATGTTAATTCCTCCCAATATTTCGGTCCAAATTGAGATAAAATGGATTCGATTTTATCTTTGTCAATTTGTCACATGTTACATGTCATGTAAAAATGTTATGTATTTTTAACATATTAAAAATCAACGTATTAATAAAAATACGTCATATACAAAATTGACTTAGTAATTCATAATTACTTGTACCAAAATAATTTACCAATTTATAAATCACAACATCTTGTATTTATAATAATTCATTCAATTTCTATTGTTTCCTTAAACAATAATTTCATCTGAGTAATGAAATAATTCGATTACTTAGACCGTATCTTATTTAATCAGATTACAATGAGATACATAAATTTTACTTCCAAGATCGTCCGTCAATTTTCAAGTAATATAATTAACTCGTAACGTTATACGATTAATTTAATGATCAATTAAGAGTATTATCCTTTAGGTATGACCTAGGGGATCAACTGGTCACCACCGTTGCACGACAGTAATGTCAAACTCTAGTCAGCCAATCATTACCTATATGTGTGGACCAGTTGACAGTATAAATACTTCCCAATTGTATTCTTTAAAAATGAGACTTAAACATGTGATCATCATGATCAACAGTTGTGATCGCATTATTGTCGGAGGACACATATTCCAACAATAATAATCACCGCCACAAAAACTACCCTCACAAAAATTACCACAAAAACTGCCCGCCGAGGAATACCCCTCCAAGGTGCCTTCGAGATCCTGAAATCAATGGCATCTGGAGAGCTGATGTTGAAGATGTATACCTTGTCCCAGAGAAAGAGAAACGGGCGAAAGAGATCGGTAACCTTACCCGGTCCGGACGCCCCTATCAGAATCCGAGCAATCCAACGGTCGTTCCAACAACGAACGACCAAGTCGTCCCGGACGTAGACACTCATCCAAGAGCTCAGGAGAATTCAATCCTCAAACAGCTTCAGAAGGCAAAAGTCGAAATCTCAATTTGGCAACCGATCGCGACATCCTTTGAGCATCGACAGGCTTTGCTGCAAGCCTTGGCAAAATTAACCGTGCCCTCGACCTCTTCCCCTGAAGAAATAGTGGCGCACATGACGAGAAACGCCCCTGATTTGAACAACCCAGTCGTCTTCTCCGACGCAGATATCCCTCCCTTCAGAGCAAACCATAACCTTGCCCTGTACATTACCGTACAATATCTCATGAAGAATGTGCCCATGGTCCTTGTAGATGACGGGTCCGCGGTGAATGTCATTCCCCCCAAGACTGCTCACAAGCTGGGTATTAAGTAAGCTGATTTGGTCTAAACAAATCAAGGAGTACGCGCCTACGACGGCACTCGCCGCAAGGTCGCGGGGCTTATCACTCTGGCTGTCGCAACCGGACCACTGGAAAGACATACCAGTTTACAGGTGGTCGACATCGACGCCTCTTTTAATATGCTCCTGGGACGTCCCTGGATTCACGCCGTCAAAGCAGTTACCTCAACTCTCCACCAGAAGATCAGGGTCCCCTTCGATGGGAAAACAATCACGATTCTTGCTTCCCCGATCAAAGCCGTCATGAGAAAGGGAATAGCCTCCCAAGCCATCAAGGAGGATGACAATGAAATGTGGGGATTCCAAGCCGTGAATGCCATAACTGATGAATCAACACCCTTTGATTGTGACCCGTTTGCCAACCTCACGGTCAACCGTATCATGATGCGCCAGGGTTACTTCCCGGGTTTACTCCTCAACCCACTGAAAAACACCTTACCTCCGTTGAAACAGGCTAAGGTCCCCAACGTTCCCTTCGGACTGGGATATGAGCCTACCGATTAAGATATCCAGGAGATGAACCTCCTAATTCAAAAACGCATGAAGCACGGAGTTATCCTCCGTCCCTATCATCTGACCCTCAACGGATACTTTGTCCCTGAGGGAGAATCCGAGCTCTACCATGGCTTTCCGGAGCTGATCTATGACTCTGTAGCCAAGGCCAGGTACCCGGGTGTGGAAGTCTTCCAGGACTGCTACTTCATCCCCGACAACACCGAAGCTGCTTCAACAGTGTCTAAGCCGTCGTCATGCCTCGACGGACAAGTTGTCACTCTCCTCTTTGGAGAAGATAACATCAAGCACCTCGACTATGAGGACATCATCAACATCGCCCTGAAGGACAATAAATTTGACCCAACTGCCTTGATCTCCGACACTGACCCGGAGAAAGCTACACAAGGCTGGAGGAAGACCGTCAAGTGGACCAATCGCCAAGGCCGCATTCTCAAGATCACAACTGGAGAAGGCCCTATGTTCAAGGAGGGAAGTGAAGAAGAATCTGAGTCTGAGTCGGAGTCAGAGTCTGTCATAGCTCCTAACACTCCTGATGTCCCAGTCAAGGTCCCCTTCCCACTGTTTTATCACAAGGTCGTTGCCGATTCAGAGGCTGAGTCTACAAAGGTCACCCCCACTCCCATGAGAGGTGACAAACTGGAGCCTGTTCCAGGGGCCACCTCCTCTGCTGTGTCGTCTCTGACCGACCATGAGATGTCTGTCCTCTCCGAGCTTTTCGCTCATGTCAACTTAATGAACGCTAAGTTTGCTTATGACTCGTCTCAATTTAACTGCAATGCAATTCGGAATGACTATGACGAATTTTACTTGAGTGACTACCCACCTCACCTAGCCAAAGAACTTGACAAACGGAAACCAGAACCCTTATCATTGAGGAGACCAAACCTATTAACGTTGGAACCGACAACACACCTCAAGAACTTAGGATAGGGACAACCCTGGACCCCTCGGAAAGACGATAGTTCATTGATCTCCTCCATGAATACAAGGACGTGTTTGCCTGGTCCTACAGAGATATACCTGGGATTTACAGGGAAATTGCAGAGCACCGGATACCCATTAAGCCCATAGCTAAACCTGTGAAGTAGAAGCTGCGCCGGATGCGTCCCGAATGGGCCCTGAAAATCAAGGAAGAAGTGGACAAACAGTTCAAGGCTGGGTTCATCAAAGTGTCTGAATACTCCGACTAGGTGGCCAACATTGTGCCCGTACCAAAGAAAGACGGAATAATTCGGGTTTGCGTCGACTTCAGGGATCTGAACAAGGCGAGTCCAAAAGACGACTTCCCTTTGACACATGTTGACATTCTGGTGGACAACACTGCTGAACATGCTCTCCTGTCATTCATGGACGGGTATACTGGGTACAACCAGATTAAAATGGCTGAGGAAGACATGCACGAGACTGCATTCACTACACAGTGGGGTACATATTGCTATACGGTCATGCCCTTCGACCTTATCAATGTCGGGGCTACTTATCAAAGAACCGCTACCACTCTCCTACATTATATGATGCACAAGGAGGTAGAGGTGTATGTCGATGACATGATTGTCAAATCAAGAGAAAGGGACGGCCACATCAACGCCCTCCGGAAATTCTTCGCTCGTCTGCGGAAATATAACATGAGACTAAATCCTCAGAAGTGTGCATTCGGGGTCACCTGCGGAAAACTCTTTGGACATATCGTCAGCAAAAGAGGCAGTTAGATTGATCCAATCAAAATCAAAGCCCTCCAACAAATGCCACGACCTAAGAACGAGAAGGAGATTCGGGGATTTCTCCGACAGGTTCAATACATCAACCGCTTCATTGCCAAGCTCACCATGATTTGTGAACAAATCTTCAAGAAACTTCGCGCCTCCGATCACACTGATTGGGACGATGATTGTCAAAATGCCTTCGACAGGATAATGGAAATCCTATCCAAACCTCCTGTCCTCATGCCACCTCAACCGGGGATCCCTTTATCCCTGTACCTGACTGTTACCAACACAGCCATGGGAGCTATGCTAGCACAAACAGTCGACAGCGAAGAACGAGCCATCTACTACATCAGCAAAAAGTTCATCGAGTACGAGACAAGGTGCACTCAACTAGAAAAGACATGCCTTGCCCTAGTATGGTCAATAAAGAATTTGCGACATTACTTGCTCAGCTATACGGTCCACATCTACTCCAAGATGGACCCGGTCAAATACATCAACGAAAAACCCGTACTAAACGGAAGGCTGTCTAATTGTAAACTCATACTGTCCGAGTTTGATCTCAAGTTTGTACCCCTCAAGATTATCAAAGGAAGAGCAGTTGCCGATTTCCTAGCAGAGAATCCCTTCAACGAAGATCCAACTACTGACACATGGTCACTTCCTGACGAAGACGTCCTTTGTGCCGATTCCAACGCATAGGACCTATACTTCGACGGTGCATCTAATATGAGAGGCTTCAGGGTAGGAATCCTTCTAATATAACCGGAGGGAGAACATGTTCCGATCTCGGTCAAACTAGACTTCGCCGTCACCAACAATGCCGTTGAATATGAAGCATGCCTCATCGGCCTACAAGCAGCCATCACACTGGGTATCAAGAGACTGAGGGTACACGGTGATTCCTCGCTCATCATCAATCAGGTGTTAGGATCATGAAAAATACAATATGACAGCTTGGCTCCCTACCAAGCAAAGATCACACAAGAGGCCGAGTTCTTCGACCAAATCGACTACTTTCACTTGCCGCGAGAGGAAAATTAATTTGCTGATGCCGTGGCAAAACTTGTCGCGCTCATCAACATACCTGACGACATGACATCGATGCCCCTATGTGTCGAGAGAAGGAGCGAGCCAGCCCACATTTGTGCCATCAAGGACGACGAGGAAAGCCATGAGGAACCTTGGTACCAAGCCATCCTCAACTACAAAACCAAAAACGAATTCCCTCCCAACTCTGATCAAAGAGGACAAAGAGCCATCTGTTTACTTGCATCACAATTCGTGATAAACCAAAATCAACTCTACAAATGAACACCCTAAGGAATTCTCCTCCTTTGCATTGACCATCACAAAGCCAAAAAAGTCATGGGAGAGGTTCACGATGGAGAATGTGGCCCTCACATGAGCGCAATGATGCTTACACGGAAAATCATGCGCTAGGTTACTACTGGACCACCATGGAAACTGATTGCCGTAACTACGTCAAACATTGCCACAATTGACAAATCTTAGCTAACATACAACACATACCACCATCCATTTTATACACCATGACCTCACCCTGGCCTTTCTCAACCTGGGGCATCGACATCATCGGGAAAGTCAACCCGGTAGGCACAAAGGGGCATTGTTTCTTCCTCGCCGACATCGACTACTTTACCAAATTGGTGGAAGCGCAGTCATATGCAGTCTTGACCGCCAAACAAGTGGCAAAGTTTATCCAAAACAACATCATCGGCAGGTATGGGGTACCCCATGAGATCATCAGCGATCAAGGCTCTTACTTCCGGGCGGAAACTCAGGCCTTGCTGGACAAATACAAAATCAAACGACACTGATTATCTGTAACACCCCCTCATACCAAGGTACCTTACCAAGGACTACCCTAGCATGAAAGGCTGTTACCATCTCGGTTTCCCGAGGTTAGTATATCAAAGTTACAATTTCCAAACAACATTTATTAAAGTATAAAGAGTTAGCGAATACATTATCTCAAACCAACTCAAACTAAAAGTGTAAGAACTTCAATACAACTGAAATCATTGATGGCTAAACTCGTAACGGCGGAAACTAGACTCGAAGTGATGTCTCCCCATGTCTGTCCCATAACTAAACATCTGCATTACCTGTCATATCTGCTCACCATCCCCGAATGGATCACCGCAGGTTTTACAAAATAACAACACGAGGTCAGTTACCGCATAAATCAAATAAGACAAACAAATAATGTAACCGGCTGATCATCCTCCATCCCCGGTCTCCCGATTTCACACATTAACCGACTATAAACCGAAGTGTGTAGCCCTGCCAGATTACCCATCGCAACAGATAATCCTTGCCGCCAGTGGGTGACCGCAGCCCATCCCTACCTAGTCCAGCTCATCAACGAGCGACTCACAATCCCTGTCCCTTAATATGCACATCCCCTCCCGCGACGGGTTCCACGGAGGGCGAACTAGGGTGTGAAGCCACTCCCGCAAGTGACTCCACCACAATCACACGTACCACAGAATCACAGTTGTCACAACACCACAACCGTCACAACACAGCCACATCACCACCGTCCCACAACACCAACATTCCGATGATCAGCAGACAATAATCATACACAATACAACAAATATCTCAAATCAATTACACAAGAACTGAGTAGGGAAACCCTACCTTTTCGCAACCCGCTTACGATGCAATCAACCATACAAATGCATAACAATTACCACATCGTCACCTACAACAACAATCATATAGTTCCAATCACTAACTGCAAAACCCCATTTCCCCCAATTCATGAATAAAGACAAACCCTATAATTAATCATCAACAACATAGGGATAAAGACTTACCGGCGAAAGAAACAAAGGATGAATGCACTAGCTATTATCACACACACACACAAGGGGAGATTTGGAGAGGATTAGAGCGTCGTTTGAGTGATTAGGTTTTATGAAATGTAATACGAAACTGTTTTGCGTTTATAAATAACTCTAATCCTTTCTAAATAAATCGCGGAAAATATAACCCGTCGAAGGATACTCGGTCGAGTAAAATGTATACTCGGCCGAGTATCCTCTACTCGGTCGAGTATTCACCATACTCGGCCGAGTATTCCTCGGCAGAACTCAAACAAACTACACTCTTGGCACTACTCGGCCGAGTAGGCTCTACTCGGTCGAGTACTTAGCTTATAAAAATCCGTAGTATTACAGTCTTCCCCCCTTAAAAATAACTTCGTCCCCGAAGTTCCAACCCAACCTATAAAACATGAACACCTAACACTAACTCCGCCAACCACGCTTACTAGATAACATATCCTCTCGATATAGACTCCATAATATTATCGAATAACCTCAATATAATGTTGCTAACCTTGTCTCACTTCCATAACACTCAATAGCACTCAATCCACAAAAGAAGATCAACCATCAAAATGGAATGTTACATTCTACCATCCTTAAAACGAACTTCGTCCTCGAAGTTTACTCAAACACATAAACATCATCTTCCAACTGTCAAAACTATCGGACTCATAATCATCATCATTCAACTGTCAACACTATTGAAATATTCTCTCATTCCTAAACATCGAACTACTACAAGCACGGTCATGACCTCTAATAAAATCAAAACAAATATCCGTCCTTTATGCTACACCAACACTCTACTTTCAATTATACTACCATATGCACAACCCTCAAAATCTCTTTTATCGCATCCTACTCCTCTTAAGATAAATGTTACGTCCTCGTAACTCACTAATACTAAATCCTAGCTATATTTTCTCATTATCCCCATCACCACCGCATGTCAAAGATAACCACTTATAATCTGAACAGTCGCCATGCATATATCTTAGGCTCTCTTACTTAAACAACTCTCTTCCTTTTATTCACTCGTCACACCCTTAACCTATACCTCAAAATCTTTAACTTAACCCAAAACTTCAACTCTTCCACATTACCGTAACATGACACACCTCTCTATATAAACTATATAAAACTCATATCACCAAAAGCATAACTCACACTCCACACTTGTTACGTACACTCACACTAGATCCTCAAGTTCTTTTCTTTCATTACCGCAAAACTCATACATAACTTAACATGACACCAATTCCCAATATCCTGCACTCACTATCTCAACAAAAGATTATGAACCACCTGCCGCTTTCAGATCATTACAACACATATTCCACGAATCACTTGCCATGACTATGACTACCGATGCCTCATCTTAAAATAAGATCAAATTTACTGTAACAACTTCTCACAACTGTGTCCCATCAACAGAATATCACTATACCATGACAACAACGAAAACATATACAACTCTCTTTCATATCATACTCTACCCTCATTCCCAAACTGAAACTGGTAAGAAACATCAACAAATAAAACAACAGTCTACATGTTCAACCAAAACTCACAAGGAACAGCAGCAAACAAAACAACAATCTATGTTTAACTGGTATGCACTTTCGAAAACTCGTATCATAATCATCTCACCTACTCCACCAAAACCGGTGACGGCATCGCAACACCGCCACCAACAGCTGCACCGCAGTGCGAAAATACCCGCATCACAACACTAAGTACCGTGCCCGGATCACCACCCGAGGCACCACAACTACACCGATAGACATCACAACATACACAATCCCATAAACACTGACTCAATATAACATCTCGGACAAGAAAAACTTACTCAAGACTGCTTTACAAGATCACAACACCATATATCATACGGAATAAATAGACAAGAATCTCATGCATACGATCCATACTTTTTCATGGAATAAACATATATCATGAATACACATGCAAGTATAACCAGTCTTGTCAGACCACCCAAACTATGACTTTTGATCATCATTTCATTAAGTTACCGTATCCAACATATATTACAGAACATTCAGATAACAACATTATAACTATCACACCATACCGCTTCTCGTGAGGTCACAACCTCACACAAACATTTATATACATCTTAGACCCATAATCATATCCAACTAGTCAATCCTGATCACGTAAGTTACCACTTGACAATGAATACCTCTCATCCGGACTTAACTCAGGTGCCCTTCATAACATATCCTCTCATACACACAATTATCACTCCTCCGGCAAATGTAGCCATAACATCAGTACCCAATTTCCAGCGAACACCTCATATATCCACATCTTATACTTCCTCACAACCAAACATACTAACCACCTCCACAAAATCAACCTCGTTAGAACAACTAACTTCCCTAAAGTAACATCATCCTCAACCACTAGTGGCACTACTATGACACCAACATCCTTCATGTGACTACTCTCTTACTATCACTTCTTAATATAACAATCTGTTTCCTCTCTTTGGTTATCATTCCAAATAACGAACATCCAATCCATCAACAGAACAAACTTCAACATTATTCCCAATTCTATCCTTTATCATATCGCTACCTAACTCTCCACCAAAATCTCAGATCTTGCAACACTCCACAAGCTTCTTATTCCCTTAATACCTCGAAACTCACGGCTAACACGTCGTCCTGCTCTCCTATATAACCATTAACTCACAACCTCTAGCGGGGATATCGTACATTTCGTAATTTCCTTCCTTCATGCTCCTTAACTCCGGTCAACGTTCTCTCAACTTACTTCAATCCCTCTTTCCCTCCTTTTACTCAATAATGCCAATTAATAAGTCATCTCCTTTCTCTTTCTACCTAACTCTTTAGTCATTTGTTTATTTTCCATAGCTCCACAACTCTAATTCCATTAATTCATATCAATATCTTATCATTCTTCTTATCATTTATCATCTCTCATCTTGCTTCACATTCACCCTTGTCACCATCAAGTCCACGCACTAATAGTTACTCTTCAATTAGTCGTATCTCCCTTTCGCATCTCTAGAAACCAAAATTCACATCATACCGTTTGTCCAAAGAATTACACACTAGGCTCACCCCTTGATATTCCAACTTCCCAAACTTAGCCACTATCTACAAATCTACATCGCGACATAACTTCCTTTAAGTTCACTATATACCTCTCTTTCCTATCTTCTTACAACAACCTTCCATTACATATATCCTTAAGCAACTCTATCGTAGTTGTCTTCCTCCATAAATCCTTACACATCCAAATATGCCACTATTCGTATCCCTTATCTCAATCTTTCATTCTCATGCTTCTTTACACTTACATCACCCTTGCCCATATACACTTACTTTTATACTACTCAACACACGATTATATCACTCATCATATCTCACAAAACATGCTCTTTACCTCGATTAGCTCATCATTCTTCCCTTTTTTTTCCACTATCCTTCACATCCACATTAACACATGTCTTCCTTACCCAACACATGTCCCTCATAAGCCGTCATTCTCCATATCATAACTTCCGGTAACTTACGTATCAAGACCGTCTCACATATAAAAGAATGCGTTAAGACTCAAAACATACATGTGTATATACCCTACGACTCAAAACAAAAGTAAGAACATAGCACCGACTCAAAGTGGCCGCCCAATGAGGTACTCGCTCGAGTACATAACATAATCGGTCGATTACAAGGTACTCGTTCGAGTAACTATATTACTCGGTCGAGTTTTTGACTCCATAAGCAAACTCAATTGTCGCAGAAGGATTACTCGGTCGAGTATTGGGAATACTCGGCCGAGTAAACCTTACTCGGTCGAGTGTGAGACTACTCGGCCGAGTTCACGACTCCAGACGCTAAACAGTATTATCACAGAGAGATTACTCGGCCGAATATGGAATACTCGGTCGAGTATAAAAGATACTCGACCGAGTAGGGACTGCTCGGTCGAGTATCGGCGCAGTTCTCAGCACCGTCCAGTTTTCGTAAAACAGTCATATCTCACTCGTTACTTGGTCATTTTGGGCGTGTGACCTATCGTTAGAATCGTAAGAAGACAAGCTATCATCTCAACTAGGAATTACAGCAATATCATTTCTAGAACTCGACTTATGTCAGTTTTAAGATAACCCTTCCCTAACCGTTCTTTATACAAATCAAGTTTCCTAAGCCAAAACAACTTGAACATACATAAGGAACCAATAACAATTCAAAACCTCTAAAAACCAGTACATAGTTGAACATTTATCATACTCACATTAAAATTAAACACGACATTTACATATATAGACGCATGACCTTAATCACATGCTTCTACCAACAATCAAGCATTAAAATCATCATGTTCATATGCATATGTACTACTATCATACTTCATGATCAACATTGTATTAAACAGATAACATGATCACATTCTTCATACTCAATATCAATCAGATATAAATTCACAATCCACCTTTCATATTTTACCATGTTCCAACACTTAACATGCCAACATATTTCATACCAAATCCGTTTCAACAAGTTTCACCATGTCTTACACATGTTTCCACACTTCTCACTTCCTTTCACATGATTCAACCATTCAAGTTCCACATACCACACACACACATCCAAAAAACTTACAACAAATTCCCCCTGGTGACCGGCTTGAGATTGTGAGGGCCATAGTGCGACTTCGGGACGTCTCCCAAGTCTTTGCGGTAGCTCCAAACAACTCTCCCCGGGTTCATTTTATTTAGACTCCCTAAGTTCATTGGGTTCATTAGTTTTAGGTGCCGGAATCGTCGGCTATGATACCACTTTGTAACACCCCCTCATACCAAGGTACCTTACCAAGGACTACCCTAGCATGAAAGGCTGTTACCATCTCGGTTTCCCGAGGTTAGTATATCAAAGTTACAATTTCCAAACAACATTTATTAAAGTATAAAGAGTTAGCGAATACATTATCTCAAACCAACTCAAACTAAAAGTGTAAGAACTTCAATACAACTGAAATCATTGACGGCTAAACTCGTAACGGCGGAAACTAGACTCGAAGTGATGTCTCCCCATGTCTGTCCCATAACTAAACATCTGCATTACCTGTCATATCTGCTCACCATCCCCGAATAGATCACCGCAGGTTTTACAAAATAACAACACGGGGTCAGTTACCGCATAAATCAAATAAGACAAACAAATAATGTAACCGGCTGATCATCCTCCATCCCCGGTCTCCCGATTTCACACATTAACCGACTACACACCGAAGTGTGTAGCCCTGCCAGATTACCCATCGCAACAGATAATCCTCGCCGCCAGTGGGTGACCGCAGCCCATCCCCACCTAGTCCAGCTCATCAACGAGCGACTAACAATCCTTGTCCCTTAATGTGCACATCCCCTCCCGCGACGGGTTTCACGGAGGGTGAACTAGGGTGTGAAGCCACTCCCGCAAGTGACTCCACCACAATCACACGTACCACAGCATCACAGCTGTCACAACACCACAACCGTCACAACACAGCCACATCACCACCGTCCCACAACACCAACATTCCGATGATCAGCAGACAACAATTATACACAATACAACAAATATCTCAAATCAATTACACAAGAACTGAGTAGGGAAACCCTACCTTTTCGCAACCCGCTTACGCTGCAATCAACCATACAAATGCATAACAATTACCACATCGTCACCTACAACAACAATCATATAGTTCTAATCACTAACTGTAAAACCCCATTTCCCCCAATTCATGAATAAAGACAAACCCTATAATTAATCATCAACAACATATGGATAAAGACTTACCGGCGAAAGAAACAAAGAATGAATGCACTTGCTATGATCACACACACACACACACACAAGGGGAGATTTGGAGAGGATTAGAGCGTCGTTTGAGTGATTAGGTTTTATGAAATGTAATACGAAACTGTTTTGCGTTTATAAATAACTCTAATTCTTTCTAAATCAATCGCGGAAAATATAACCCATCAGACCGGATACTCGGTCGAGTAAAATGTATACTCGGCCGAGTATCCTCTACTCGGTCGAGTATTCACCATACTCGGCCGAGTATTCCTCAGCAGAACTCAAACAAACTACACTCTTGGCACTACTCGACCGACTAGGCTCTACTCGGTCGAGTACTTAGCTTATAAAAATCCGTAGTATTACATTATCCTCCTACCATCCCCAAACCAACGGAGTAGTCGAGGCAGCCAACAAAACCCTTATCACCATTATCAAGAAAATGCAAGACAACAACCGCGATTGGCCGAGCAAACTCCCATTCGCACTCTGGGGATACCGAACCTCCATTCGAACACCGATAGGCGCCACACCCTTCTACCTAGCATACGGTATGGAGGCGGTTCAACCAATAGAGTTAGAGGTTCCTTCTCTACGCATCCTACTCGAGAGTCAAGTCCCCGAGGCGGAATGGACCCGTCGAAGGTACGAACAACTCACTCTTCTAGACGAACGCGGCTCAACGCCTTGCACAACGTCCAGCTATACCAACGACGTATACAATGGGCATTCAATAAGAGGGTCAAAACCAGGAATATCCAGGAGGGCAACTTGATCCTAAAGTCGGTCCGAGCACCATTACCCGTTGATCCGAGGGGAAAATTCAAACCCAACTGGGCCGGGCCATACCTGGTCAACAAAATACTTTCAGGGGGCGTAGTGAGACTGAGTGACCTAGATGGGGAGGATTTTAAAAACCCGACCAACCTAGTCCAACTCAAGAAATACTACCCTTGAAACATAGCAACCAATGATCCAAACCTAGTTTTACAACTCGCATCCACCTTAACCCTTTTCAAGTCAAATTCCTCAAACGCGTTCTGATTTAAAATTGCATGTTTTATCGAGTCTAAGTTGCGGCACCTTGCCCGTTTCGAATGTCCTTTGATTTGTCAAAGGCAACGTCCATTTGCACTAAAACAAACAAAAACCCCTGAACTACGAGCATGGTTTGATTTCACCTCTTCAGGTGGATACGTAGGCAGTCCCTCGTATGCATGAGGGATACAACCACAAAACCAAATCAAAATTTACAAAACACTTCGAACTACAAGCATGGTTTGATTTCACCTCTTCGGGTGAATACGTAGGCAGTCCTTTCTTTCACAAGAAGGATACAACCATACCCACAATCAAAAACAATCATCCCTATAATAGAAAAAAAAACAACCATCCCCATACGACAAAAACCCCCCATCGAAAAAAAAAGGGAAAAGCGTTCCCTTTCCCACAAAAATACAAAAGAATCCTTTCTCCCTTCCCTCTAAAATCCCACTTTCCCAAGTGCAAACGTTTAGGACGGTTCATGCCGAATTACCTTTACAAAATGGATGGAAGAAACAAGCGTTCACAATTTTCGACACGAGCAATCCTCTTATTTAATTAATAATGGGAGTGATTACAATTTCAACAACAAATAAAGCTCGACGAGTCTAAAACTTGTCAAAGCTAAGGTGTCGACTAAAACACCTCACATAATAAAACTAGCACAAAACACACAATAACTAGCTAGTACAACATAATAAAGACTCACAACAATAATACAACATAATAATAAAATGGGTAGTGGAAGTCTTCACTCTTCCATTCTACCCTTGCCTTTTCCTCGGGGTACGTCTTCCCCTTGTTCTTCTTGTTGGCCCGCCTAGCATGGACTTCCTCCTCGGAACGGATCCTCAACGGATCTAAAATGGCGATGGCCTCCGGTCTAGCACAAGACCCCATGATCGACCCAAATAGAGCCAATGCACGGCCCACCATATTCTTGGGGCCGGAACACGTCCTCTTCGGTGGTCTTATCACATCGGGGGTAGCTCCATCAACGTACTCCTCAAAGAAGGCATGGTTGGCCTTGCCAACCTCTCGATACTTCAAGTCGACAACCTCGTCCTTACGGAATTTGGATCTCTCTTCCAAGGACGGAGCTCTTGACCACTTGATATAAGCGGGAGTCACCCATGTCGTGGCAACGGGGTCCGGTACCTCCCAAAGAGGCCGAGTGGTCCACCACCTTTCAAAGAACTCCACAAGCTCGGAGATCCGGAAAACATTCTCTCGGACAAGAGTGTCTTGGGCGGGCACCTTTTTTTGACGCCCCATTTGCCTCATGAGCCTTTCAGGATAAATGAAGGAAACAACCTCAAACCCACCACCATGAAAGAACGAAGACTAGCACCCGAAGCGGGCAACCCCGTAAAGGACCTCAAATGCCACCATGGCACCACCCAACGGATATGAGGACCACCCTCCTCCGCCAATCTTGCGGCCCAATAAGCCTCGGTAGAAGCAAAACTATCCGGGTACAACTTCTTCGTCATGGTAAGGTGACGGAAGGAGTAAGAAGAAGGATTAACCGGAGGCTCTACATACCTTAGCCTCTCCAATAGCGACACTTGAAGGATCCTTGGGGACCCAAATGAGGGAGCTTCTCCACAAGAGACTTCCTTGTCCAAAGCTTGGATGATCACTCCAAGCACGAACCACGATGGATCTCTACCATGCTCCATTTGCTCAACCACATGAATAAGGGTCATGCTACCATAGCATTTTGGCCCCTCCTTCAAAACATCAACAAAGAGGTACACATAGACAAGGCAAGAGGCAAGAGCCCTTCTCCTAGCCACCTCCGAGACATTGGCATCTAATCGGTTTGAAAAGGTGTTGATAACAGCCAACATATCTACACCATGTGGAGCAAGAAGGAAGTTGACTTGACTTGTCGACAAACCCAACATGGAACGGAATTTCTCCTTGTAGCACAACCGAGTCGGAAGAAGCACCGGAACACAACCCGGCCACCCACAAATGGCACCAACTTCTTCGGCAAGTGGACAAATTTCACGTTTCGGGAAAACGAAAACATGGTGTTTCGAATCCCAAAACCGAGAACATGCTTCTAGAAATGAGGATTGTACCTTGACTTGACGGAGCACCAACAATTGACCAACTCCCATTCACACGAGTTGATACTTTACGGGAGGCGACAAATTGATGTGAACATTATTTGCGCACATTTAGTCCCCTAATTGAGCCTATTTTTCATACTATTATATCATTCCATGACCATTTTATCCGTCAAATACTTTCTATTTTGCTTTCCTAGTGCATTTTATATGTTTTAAAGGAAAGGAGGTAATAAGGCGTAAATTCCCGTCTTTTGTGCATATTTGGAAGCTTTTTGATGATATTGGATGGACTAGTATGAAGATGAGACAAGAATGATGACCAAGGATGTAGGAATAAAGTGTATATAGAAGGATCAAATGGTTAAGAGTAAGGATGAAGAGAAGGAAGACATTGCAAGAAGAAATTGCTCGAAACCCAAACCAAGAGTTTCTCCTTTGGCTCTGAAAGTATGCTAGATGGAACGGCATCGAAAAATCAAGTGATTTAGGCTTTTGAATCACTCCAATAGGAGTCCGGATGAGAAAATGACGTTCGTTTTACAATCCGAGCTCAAACAAAGAAGCTGTCCGCCAATCCGCTCGTCCCGAGACCAATCCGCTGGGATTCCCTTACAACAACTTTCGTGTTCTTCTTGTTCTATGAAGGATGCGCATATTTTTCAAAGACCGGCGAAAAGGAGACCGGAGTCTCTCTTGAGACCGGCGATTTCCTACCCAACAATTAGCATTGTTAAATTACTATTTTACCCTTGCTTAACCTAATGATGCTCTACTATATATACCCCATTTGTAATAATCAAACCATCAAGTTTTCATTAGGTAAAATCAATTCTTTCTTAGATTAGATTAGGAGTAGATTAGAATAGATTACTCTTTAATCTTTCCACAAATCTCACATTAATCACTCCTTAATTATTGTTCAAGTTTATTATTCAAGTTTATTATTGGGTAATTGAAGATTATTGGGAGATTGACAACCTTCCATCAATCATCAAGTTCTTCTATTATTCTTTGCTTTATTATTTGGATCATCTTAAGTTGGTATAATTCCTTTACTTTATACTCTTTATTGTTCATTTCTTCATTCTATTATCATGTTTATACTTGTTGTGATGATTGACACCATTAATGACATGTTTCCCATGATAATGAGTGAGTAGTCTTTTAGCTAGGATTAGTGGGTAATTAGGGGAAACCAACATGGGATTGATTCATGCTTAATATAATATATTTTCATAATTAAATTTGCTTGCTTGTTGTGATGTCAACCTATGCACATGTTATGTTTGATGAAATGCTAAGCCTATGAATCCTTGCATTTACAACCATCTCTTATCTACTCAACATGACTTGTAAGATATATATCAACTCGAGTCTTGTTAGACCATGCATAGAAGTTGAATAGGAGGAAAGTAAGTCGACTTGTAGGTGTTGTACAATCTAATCGATTCGGCTCCGGGACCCAACTCTTCCTATGAACCGTAAGACATAAACCAACTCGGTTCCTCCATAACATTAATTGCTTGCAACTTTGTAAACATGTTTGTACGATCAACACCATGAATCCCCTATGACTCCATTATATCCTAGTACTTTTAATCATTTGTTTACATCCTTCCTTTTATTGCTTGTTTTACCTTAGTGTTTGCATTAGCTAGACACAACTATAAACCCAAACAAATTGTGACACTAGCATAAATTAAGATAGATATACTTAGAACCCAAAGCACACTATCCCATGGATAGACCTCGACTTACCGCTAACTAGTTGTTTGTTGAGTATTATAAATGTGTTTGATTGGATGTGTCCCGACGACATCACCCCACATCAAAATGGCGCCGTTGCCGGGGATGGTGCTATGTGATTAAGTTCTTACTTGTTTGTCTATTTTGATTTTGCTTTCACCTTGAGGAACTTGTTCCTCAAGGATTGTTCTTACCATTTTTGTGTAGTTTCCATGCTTGTAGTTGTTTCCTTGTCTTAGCTATGATGGCTCAAGACTTAACATATGCAGTAAGTGGTGGATCTTTTGAGTATGACTATGGGTATGGGGAGTTTGAGGAGCAAGTCAACACAAACCTACCTTAGTATTCGTACAATGAAAATCCTAACCACTACCCCAATTTTTCCCACCAAAATCACCTCATGCAATATCCACAATATCCACCCACCCAATACCCACTTCATAATGAGTTTCAATTGCCACAATACAACCACTTTCACACCTACCCACAACAAGAAGATGAACCCATTCAAAATGTGATTTTCCAAATGATGGGAGATCAACAAAAATTCTTCAAACAAATGCTAGAGGAGAGCCAAAAGAGGGACAATGTTCTTCAAGACATTGTTGCCCAAGGTGAGGAATTGGAGATTCAAATTGCCCAAATGAAAGAATCCCAAACAATCACTCCCCACCGTTCTTTGGACATTGATCATGAATATGAATTTGAAGTAGTAACCTTTGATATGGAAAATTAGATGTGGGAAGAGCCAATCTCCTTGAGCTCTTGTGAGTATGAAAGTGTGGTATTTGATGAGGAAGATTTGAGGTTGAGTAAGCCAAATACTCTTAACCTTTGTGAGTACGAGGGTGTGTCTTTTGATGTGAACGTTGAGATGTTGGAGGAAGAATTAATGAAGAATGAAGCCCCCATTCATGATTCATATGAAGATAGCAACAATGATGACGAACCTAAGGGATGGACTTGTAACATCACCTTGCTTGAGGAACCCATCCTTGAGGCATTTGAGATATCCTATCATGAAGGTGAATGTCCTTTCCCTATCTCCCATGAAGACTACTTGACACCTACCATAAAGCCAATGATTGTTGAAGAGGATATGGTGGACCTTCTCCAAAAGGTCAAGGTATCATACAAAAGCTACTTGGTGGAAAAGCCCAAAGAGAAACTTGCGCGTGAAGCTACTTGTGGAAATTTGGCACCCACAATGACAACCTCTAAGGAACTCGGTCATCAAAGCCATGAGAATTCTCCTTCTACCTTGGAAGGATTGAATCATCAAAGCGCTATCATCATCACCAAAATTGAAGAATAAGTTGGTGAGTGGAAGTCTATGGATGAAAATGAACCATACTTCATACCTAGTATTGACGAGAATCATAGGCTTATTGGTTTAAAGCATTGGGCAAGCTCTAGTACCGAGGACAAGGCGAAAGAAAGAAATTATGACAAGCTTCCTTGGGCAAATTTCATGTTCCACTGGAGCAACCCATACTTGTGTTTATTTGGAGCTTGTTCACAAGCTTTTGATCTCCTATTAAGAGCCTTGAGCTCTATGGACAAGAATTTCTACAATTTGAACTAGTTTGGTGGAGTCCTATCTTAAACCACCATTTGTAAGATGTTTCTTGTAATCCTTAATTTGTATAATATTGTACATATTTGCATTTGTATTTGATTTCTTGCATGAGAGTAGTGAGAGAGAGTTTTTTTACATTTTTATTGAGAAAAATTTCAGAAAAAGATAAGGAGGAATAACAAATTGATGAAAGGGTATGATTGTGCAAAGAAAAGAAAGAAAAGGAAGGAAAGCAGCGAAGGACGCTCGTCCCGAGGGTCGGACGCTCGTCCAAGGCCCTCTCTAGATTACTGTTCAGCGATGTCACACAATCCGAGCGGATTGCGCCAAAGACGCTCATCTTCAATGAAGACGCTCGTATTCTCCACGGGACGCTCGTCCTGAAAGACACCTGAAACAAAGTTTTGAAACTGTCGCAAAATCCGAGCGGATTTTTGAGAAACCGCTCGTCCAAAGAAAGACGCTCGTCCCAAAACAGAAGACGCTAGTCTTCTGCCTACTCCAGAAATTGCTAAGATCCTGTCACGAAATCCGAGCGGATTTTAAGGAAGACGCTCGTATTCTACAGAGGCAAGACGCTCGTCCCGCATAAAAGACGCTCGGATTCAGGTGTTTTTCTCGAATCATTCGCCCAGGCCCCACCCTTATCCGCTCGGCTTCCCATTTTCTTCTATAAAAACACCCCCTTTCACCCTAATTTCCTCACCTTATCTAACCCTAAAACACTCATCTTCATCCCCAAAAACACTCCCCTCACATCAAAAGCCAACAAAAACCCCATTTCCTCAACTTCAAGATGATGAATCTCAAAGGCAAGGCTAAGAAGTTTGTTGAATCCGCCGGTAGGAAACGCAAGGGTTCATCCTCTTCAACCCCACGAGAGGTAGTGCTGCCAAGGAACTTCCGTCCCATCATAAGAGGAGGAATTCAGCAACTTGAGTACTTCCAAGAGGTACTCTTCGCCTCCGATGCCCACCGCAAGAAGTTTGTCGAATTGCTATTTAAGAACTATGAACCCACTCAATTCATAGATACTAAGGTGTTGGAAGTCCTTGGGATAAGGTACCACACTGAGATTTTCTTTGATGGCTTAGGGATTGGAAAACTTTTCCATGCCCATGAGGAGACGTACCTTAGTCTCACCCTGGAATTTTTGAGTAGCCTTCGCATTGTCACGAACACTCGAACCAATGTGAGAATGGAGTTTAGGTTATGCAACCTAGACCATAGCCTTACACTTGATCAATTTGCCCACATTTTCGGTCCTGTTGTGCCAACCAACTATACCGATAAACCCGCTGATTTCGATGTGGACCTACTTTGGAAGGCTATTTTTGGGAGGGATTTTACCCATCTAAAGCAATGCTATACCTTCGCCATCCAACATCCGGTGATTCGGATCACCGAACGCTTTGTGGCCGGTACCATCAATGGGAGGTACGAACAAGATAGGTGTACTCTCATTGATTTAACATTTCTTGAGTCCTATTTAAATGTCCGGGGAACGAGGCGCTATAACTTCAACACCCCCCCAGAGATACTTACAAGGTTTCATGATTTTGCTCAAGGGACCACCCAACTCAAGACCTTCGTAATGGGAGGTCTAGTTACTATTTTGGCTAATTTCCTTTGCCCTGGGTTCAACTCCCATGGGATTTATGCTCCTCTTGAGGGGAGTACTTTGATTGATGAAAACGCCGTCTTCACCCACCACCGGTGGTGCAACTACACTCAAGAAGGGAGTGTATAATGGCTCACAAAAGGGTGCACCTACATCATCCTTTCGGGTTGGAATATACCGGGCACCGACCCAAGATTGAGCCCGTATTCGCCTACGCCAAGCTACCTCCTTGATATCCAAATCCTCGGCAATCCCCCTCAAAGGGAAGAGGCATCCCGCTAACAACATGTACCTCGTGGGATACCGACAAGGCCTACTCACCCACCTTCCTATGTGCCTATCCCACCATACCCTACTCCTTATACCAAATTCCAACCGGAAATCCCCAATACCCCGGGTATTAATGACTTGATGAACCTCGTGAATAGAGTGGACCTCGGGGTACATGAAAGGAGGGTCGATAACTACTTGTCCCTTTATCCCCAATACTATCAAATGGCTTAACAAGGGTATATAGACCCTAATGGCCCTAAGCCCTCTTGGGCCCAACCACAACATTTGTTCCCTAATCAAGGGGACCAAACTTGGAATCTTGGTGGCCAAGGTGGAGGATACTCGGGTCAAGGAGGGTATGACCAAGGAGGGTATGACCAAGGAGGTATATCTCACCGGTATGGATACCCCCAAGATGAGGATGATGACGAGTGAAAGAGGCCTACCTCATCACCTCCACGAGTGGGAGAAAATTAGCAACAAACATACGACTGGTTAGGAACTAGTGAGGAGACCAAAAGAAACGTTCTTAAGTAAAACTCCTGACATATAAGGAGACCAAAAGAAAGTTTTCTTAGGTAAATCTTTAGACTAGTGAGGAGACCAAAAGAAAATGTTCTTTAAATAATAAGATTGCGAAGTGGATGAATCAAGTAAATTAAATTCTATTTTACAAAAGAGCCGAATAAACCAAAGTGAAATCTGTGCAAAAGGATAAATTTGTTTAGAGTTGCATAGATAGACATAAGAGATGTCTACAAAGCTAAGTTAATATGTAACTATGATAAGATCCATGTTATCGTTGCTACATCTCATAGTGTGTTTGATCAAATTAGATGTTAAAACCAATTTCTAAATAGGTATTTAGAAAGGGGTGTGTGTGTGACATAAGCACAAGGTTTTAATTAACACTTATGATAGGAATGATCTTTTCAATCATGTGAAAAGAAAATGGTTTCACTCGAGTTGTCGAGAAACCATGTGTATGCATGGATTTGAGTGGGAGATAAAATTGCCATGTTTAGACATGAAATTCAGTGGGAGAGATTATCTTCCATATTGATGTCATATCACTCATTGAGGATGACATGGTAATACTACCATCTATAAGGGAGTGTTTTGGTCTTCAATTCTCAATGAAAGATGACATATTGCATTCCAAATCTATTATGACATAGGGAATTTTAGATTGGCACTTAGACAAGTATCCTATATTGATAAGATTCTTTATCTGTTTAACATCAACAAGGTTGAGTAGGTTATTCATTTTGATGAAAGTGGAATTACTATGATAGAGTCATAGTCATTCCCTGAACCTAATAAGTTGTTGATCACATGAAATCGATTGCTAATGTTTCCGCCATTAGAACGATCATGTATGCCATTATATGCACATGCCGTGATGAATCATATGCTTGGAGCATAATAAGTCAATAACAAGTTAATTCGAATAAAGGTCTTTTGAAAGCCTTAAAAAACATCCTTTAAGATTCTTGAGGAGAATTGGGGATTCGTTCTTATGTTTGGAAGATATACTAAGTTGTGTGTTGAAAGGTTGCACAACCTCTAGTTTGCAAAGCTACAAGGATTTATTGAAATCCTAGGCTGATTTTATTGACTTAGGAGTAAGTGACTAAGAAAGTGTTTTAATTTCAACCATTTCAAGTTCTACAAACAGAATCTGAGTACATTGTGATAAGATGGTCATAGTAGGGACTAAGAGTAAATCCTTCTACCATAGACTTTATCACAAGTTATATGACAACAGTGGGAGCATCTTCCAAGTATAAGAGCCCAAGTCTAGTAAGAAGACTAGATATCTAATTAGATAAATTTATGTCATTAGAAATAACATTAAATATAAGGAAATAGCAATTCATAAAGTTGAATGTATGGATACATGGTATATCCACTTACCAAGCTTTTATTGCATTTCAACTAGTGTAAATGTACACAATAGATTATAAGATATGAAGTAGTAATAGGGTATTCACTATTCATATATGATAATCGCATTTATCGTTCGAGTTTCTTTAAACTCATCCATTACTTTGTTATATCCAAATGGGTTGTTGAGACAATATTGAACCCCATTGAAGTGAACTGGATTGAAATAGTAAGTGCCCCTGGTTACTTATAGGAGGTGACGTCTCGAAGTGACTAGAGTGTGATGCGATTGATGGCAAGTTCAAGTGCCATAGGGTCATACAGGATGACTAGTCGATCACATAGACGGATTGTATGAGACACTCTGTCGGGCAGTGACCGCTTATAGAGTTCTGGAAATTTATAAAGCCTAGTCGTGGCAAGAGCTACTATAGTATTCTTATGAGTCAATTCTTTTGAATAAAGACTATTCGCCCAAGTTGACACAAGTTTCTGATTGGCTTTGACTTATACTCTACGACTGTCGTACCTGAAGTTAAATGATTATATTTTGGGTCATGTTGAACTGTGTCTGTACGATGGGAATAGTGCAATAGGAATTGTCCACCCCCTTGTCAGGGTTGATGAAAATATCAGGGCCACTCGAGGAGAAGTGAACTGAAAATGCGTGGCCACGCTCGGAAGGTATCTACGGTAGATAATTCCGGTCAGACAGTTACTCTCCAAATCGAGGAAACCACTCAAGATATGATCAGATGCAAGTACGACCTGCAAGACACCTTGCATTGAGTGGGAGATTGTAATAGGACAAGAGAATTGGCGACGCACTCTTGTCTCGGACAAGCGGGAGATTATTGGAGTCAGTGTCCTCAGCAATAGTGCGATCACATGATTTAAAATCATTATTAAATCTCATATAAGAATACGTAAGGGATGATTCATTTATATAGTCAACTGGTCAACACTAATCAGTAATGATTGGCTAACTACAGTTTAACATTACTGTCGTTTGACGGTGGTAACTAGTTGATCCCTTAAGGTCACACCTATAGGACAATTCCCGTAATAGTCTTGTTGATTAATTGTATATTGATATAAGTTAATCAATTCCTTAAATTGAACAATTTACATTTATGAGTGAGAATAAGTATCTTATTGTAATTTGATTAAATAAGATTCATTTTAGTAATTAAAAGATTTAATTACTAAAATTGATTATTATTTATGACATAATTAAGATAAGAATGAATTGTTAAATATAATTACAAAATATTGTGAATTATATTAACATGACACATTTTATACTATGTAATTGTGAATTACTAGACAATTTGTTATATGTAATTTAATTAATTGTATAATGATATTTAATATGTTAAATATGCATTAGATTTAATTAATAACATGCTACATGCTACATGTGACATATTGTGTTACAAGTGACAAGTTGACAAAATAAAATGGAAGTCCATTTTATACATGGACCGAAATATTGGAGGGATTTAGGGATAATGGATGTTTTATTTTATATTAAAATGAAACATGATGATTACCCTAATTTACTAGCCTTACTCACCTAAGGTTTAGAAAAGAGAAAAAGGAAACGTGAGAAGGCCATGCATTGGCCTTCCACCCCTCCCCCCCCCCCCCCCCCCAACCGGCCCTACAACCGGCTCCCTCCTTTCTCTTATAGAGAATTTGTTCTTTATATTTTCATTCATGTAATATTCATTCATCCTCTCACCTTTTCTCTCTAAAATAGTTTTAAAAACTCAAAAAATTGTTCATCTAAAATTCTAATATCAATATATAAGATTACTAGTATAGTAATAAAGATATCATTAGAATTATTTTAAGGGTTACTAGTATATTAACCTAGTTAGTTTATATATTAGTTTTAAGGGAGATTGTTTTGGGTGCAATTTTAAGGAGTATCTCTTTCTTGAGGTTGGAGGATCATCCATATTTTAAGCTCAAGAACAAATAAGGAAGGAGTCCTTATTTGTGCCCTAAATTTCGGACCAACTACAATGTAAGAACCATTGTTTTCTCATTTTATATCTCATTTAGTTATGCATGCACTAGATATTAAAGAACACATATTAAAATGTTAATTTGTTCACCATTAGAAATCCAAAACACTATTATCCGATAATAAGAAATTACATTCGGATATGGTACAAGTTCTTAATAAAAGATTCCAGGACTTTCGTGACAACTACAAAGAGAATAATTCCTCTAAAGATATTGAATTGGATCATTCCAAATGTTTAAAAGATATTCAATCTTTAAATGATCTGCTCCTACACGCTATAAAGGTTGATGATAAGTGGGAATGTAGTACGAAAGTCCTAAATTTTCTAACTAAGCAATCAGGTAACAACATGAAACCGAGATTAGGACATGAGTGCTATGGTCGTAGAGACCACTCTAAATGCAAACCAACTCCTTCCGAACAAGATTTCAGGAAGAGAAAATATATCAATTTACCTGAATACTTGATTTGCAATTATTGTGGTCATACGGGACATATTCAAGACAACTGTGTTAAACATGCGAAAGATTTACGCAAAGGCATTCGATTCGTTAAAGGGTCTAACACAGTAGTTTAAGAAAAAGATGTTCCCACAAACAAACCTAACTTGAATGAGGAAAGAAATAATAACTTCCGTTGGTTCTATGATATCAGTTTTGATTATAAGAAAAAGAGCAATGAACCTAAACAACCATACAAGCCTAAAAAGTCTTATAAGACTAAGGTTCCCCCTAAGCAACCATATGAAACACCTAGAGCCTACCCTAAGACGAGAACATCTCCAATTAAAACCTATTCGTCTACCAAACGAAAAACAATTAGGCAAGTCTGGGTTAGAAAAGATCTAATCTTTAAGGTAACTAACATTAAAGGAACCCAACCTTGCTTGGGTACCTAAAAAATGTATCTAATTGTTTTGCAGGTGGTGGTGAAAGAGAATAGTCTATAGTATCTTGATAGCGGTTATTCAAGGCATATGACTGGTGATATAAATCTATTCCCTTCACTTGATCCCTTTGATGGAGGTAAGGTTACTTTTGGAGATAATAAGAAAGGTAAGGTTGTCGGTGTAGGAAAGGTTGGTGTTTCCACTTCTCATGCAATAAGTGATGTTTATCTTGCTAGAGGACTCAAGCATAATCTACTTTGTATCTCTCGGTTATGTGACAAGGGAAACAAAGTTGTTTTTCATTCGGATACTTGTCGTATAGTAATTGAAGGAACTAGTAACGTTATTCTTGAAGGTCACCGTAAAAGGAATGTTTATATGATTAACTTAAATGCAATTCCTACTAACTCGTTTACATGCATGAAAGCTACCTTACAGGATCCGTGTTTGTGGCATAAGAGGTTTGCCCACATTAGCTCAACAATACTCAATAAGCTAAAGAAATGGGATTTGGTTGAAGGATTGCCATCAATCAAATTCGATCAAAAAACGCTATGTGACTCGCGTGCTCGGTGTAAACATGTGAGATCGTCATTCAATCAAAGAAAGTGTTATGCACCAAGGAACCACTGGAACTAGTACATATGGATCTGTGTGGCCCAATGAAGGTAAGAAGTAGAGGAGGATCTAGGTATGTCTTTATTCTAGTTGATGACTACTCATGGTATGTTTGGCCTCTCTTTCTAAATTCAAAAGATTAAACTTCCAATGCATCTGTAGTCCTAATAAAGCTTGCCCAAAACATGTATAAATCAAAGTTAGTCTCTATTCGTACGGATCATGGCACCAAATTTGACAATCACGCCTTTATAGAATATAATAGGGAAAACGGTGTGGGACATAATTTTTCTGCACCATGTACTCCACAACAAAACGGTGTTGTTGAACGTATGAATAGAACACTAGAGGATATGGAACGCACTATGTTATTGTGTAGTGGTTTACCTCGTAATTTTTGGGCTGAAGCTATTAGTACTGCTTGTTATGTTCATAATCGAGCTTTGATTAGACCTATCATTAAAAAGACTCAATATGAGCTTCTAAGAGGACGAAAACCTAATATATCTCATCTCCGTTGCTTCGGGAGCAAATGCTTCGTCCATAATAATGGCAAAAATCGTCTAAGAAAATTTGATCCTAGAAGTGATGAAGCGGTTTTCGTTGGATACTCTAATCACAGTAAAGCATACAAGGTTTTTAATAAAAGAACTTTATGCATCGAGGAAAGTCTTTATCTTATCTTTGATGAGAATAATAATTTTGATAAGGCTGAATAGGATGAAGAGGAAGATATGAATGAACCTGATTTTCGTCTTTCTAAAGGTGATCTCCCAGAGTTGGATGAGGAAGATAAAGAAATTCAAGACACAAATGATGAACTTGGAAACCCTACAAATGAGAAGGGAAAGAGAGCTTATATTATAGTTGATGATACTATAACTTCCTCTCAAGACAAGTACTTGGAAACTGAAGTTATACCTGATGAAGCTATAACTTCAAATCCAGACCAAGGTATAGAATCCAGTGTTATACCTGGATCTACTATAACCCCGTGATTACACTCAGGGGAAACACTTCTTGTTTCCCAATCATTTGAAGAAGGTGAGCCTAGTTCGAATGATATTCACGCACCTTTAGTCTCTAAGAAATAGAAATATAAAGACTCTCATCCCATGGAAAACATTCTTGGGAACTTACGGAGAGCTGTTCAGACTCGTATAGGGTTCAACAACTTTTGCTCTTTCTATTCCTTCCTCTCCAACATTGAACCTACAAATATCAAAGAAACACTAGCTGAAGCAGATTGGATTGTTGCCATGTAAGAAGAACTGCAACAATTCGAAAGGAATAAATTTTGGCACTTAGTTCCTAGACCGAGAGATAGATCTGTCATTGGAACAAGATGGGTAGTTAGAAACAAGCTAGATGATACAGAAGTTATAGTACGCAATAAAGCAAGATTGGTTGTGCAAGGGTATAATCAACAAGAAGGAATAGATTACGACGAGCCCTTCACTCCTGTCACTCGTCTAGAAGCTATTCGGTTATTAATAGCCTTTGCAGCTCACAAAGGAATGAAACTATATCAAATGGACGTTAAGACCGCATTCCTTAACGGTTATTTGAATGAAGAAGTCTTTGTAGAGCAGCCTCCTGGTTTCCTGGACTGCAAGTTTTAAAACCACGTCTATAAATTAGATAAAGCTTTATATGGTTTGAAACAAGCTCCTAGCGCTTGGTACGATAGATTATCAAAATTCCTACTTGAAAGCAACTTCAAAAGATGATCTGTTGACAAGACTTTGTTTCTAAAATCTGAAGATTCCGATTTATTAGTTGTGCAAATCTATGTTGATGATATTATTTTTTGTTCAACTAATGACAAATT
This sequence comes from Silene latifolia, assembly GCF_048544455.1. Classification (NCBI taxonomy): domain Eukaryota; kingdom Viridiplantae; phylum Streptophyta; class Magnoliopsida; order Caryophyllales; family Caryophyllaceae; genus Silene; species Silene latifolia. Next base: position 121,622,448 of record NC_133534.1, read on the forward strand.
GTGCATGTACTTTACATATTTAATGACCTAAGAATTTGAAATGAGCATGATAGGAGAGCTCAAATTCTTCCTTGGACTTCAAATTCAACAAACAAGTGAAGGAATTAAGATTCACCAACAAAAATACATCAAGGAACTAATCAGAAAATTTGGAATGGAAAATTCTCATTCTATGTCCACTCCCATGGTCACAGATAAGAAATTAACATTAGACAAAGATGGTAAGTCGGTTGATGAAACAACTTACCGAGGTATGATTGGCTCACTCCTTTATTTAACTACTAGTCGTCCAGATATCGTGTTTAGCGTATGTGTATGTGTTCGAGTTCAATCATGCCCTAAAGAATTACAAATGATAGCAGTTAAGAGGATCTTAAGATATTTAATTGGTACGTCGAAACTGTATCTGTGGTATCCTCTTGGATGTAATTTCGATCTCATATGGTATTCAGATGTAGATTACGCAGGTTGCTCGCTTGATAGAAAAATCACTTCAAGCATCGCAACGTTTGTAGGACCGTGTATTATAACGTCGGGGTCAAAGAAGAAAAATTCAGTTGCCTTATCTACTGCTGAAGCCGAATATATTGTTGTCGCTTTGGTATGTTCTCAACTTTTATGGCTTAAGCAACAAATATGTGATTATGGTATAGATGTGGATTGTATTCCTATTTTATATGATAATACGGGTGCTATAATTATTTCCAAACACCCAGCACAGCACTCTCGTACTAAGCATATTGATATTCGACTCCATTTTCTACGTGACCATGTTGATAAGGGGAATATAAAACTTTAATTTTATAGCACAGAAAAACAATGGGCAGATATTTTGACAAAGGCTTTGGCTAGAGAACGTTTTGTGACTTTACGATTGGAAATTGGTTTAATTGGTGGCAACTAAACTTGCCACATATATTTACGATCTTTGTGACTGACTAGAAATAGACGAGATTGTATGATTGTGTCCGTATTTTCCGCTGTAAGTATATTCACGTTAAATATTATATTATGTTATGAGAATATTTCGTCTGCTAGTCATATATTATGTATATCTTTTCAAACCAATTTTCTCATCACAATAATTCCTTTCTATATCTTTTTGCCGAAAAAAATTGTTATCCAAAATATCCTCACAATCTTTGTAATTATCTACCCATGTGACTTACCTAAAAGTCTTTTACCATATGTTTGCCATATCTTATAAAAAATTTCCCCTAAAAAATTTCCCCTAACTCATCCAAACTACCATGCAATAAACCCAATCAAACCACAACCACTTCCTCACCTCAACCAGACCCCAAACCCACTAATCCCGATCATAACCGGGTTGATACTAATCTCGAGGGAAAGCGTCGTAAGCTTAACAATGGTAAGAAGAAATATATTGGTGTTGAGGGTTCGGTTGAAGAGACCAAAGTTGTGGTTAACTGTCATGGTTCTCAAAGAACCTTGTTTCGAGAATATATGCTGAATGCTACGGTGACGGGTCTTGATAAAGTTTGTTTTACCACGGAGGAGAGGACTCGGGTAAACCGTGTTATGCGAGACGGTATTCATGGAGGACGGTCTTATCTTGAAAAGTGGTATAAAAAGTTCGAAGCTTTGCAATTCTTCAAGGATTTCTTAACTTATCAAGAATGGACAAAGATTTATTCTATGATCGGTCCCGTCTATCCTATTGAGGTAATTCAATTCTATGCTTCGGTTTCGGTTAAGAAGAATGTGTTGCATACAATGGTTAATGAGTCCGATCACAATTTCCCTTGACTATTTCCGCACTCTGTATTCCGTCCCTGATGATGGGGTGGAAATTTACCCGAGTGCGGAATAGGGAGATGTGACGGAGGAAGAAAAGCTTCAAATTAAGCGTTATTTTGATGATGGTGCTACGAGATCTAGTTATATGTTGGCGGGTATGTTTACACCCAAATTGAAGTCCTTTTTAAATTTTCTATGGAATACGATTGTCCCGAGGAGAGGAGGCCGTGACAAATTGTCGAGTTATGAGATGGTTTTGGTCTCTAAATGGATGGAAGGTGTTAAAGTTAGTCTTCCCCGACTTGGTTTTCATCGTATTGTCCAAACAAGTATTTCCCTCGCGGTTGGACCCGAATTAATCTTCTTGTTCAAGGGTAGTGTGGTGGAAAAGTCGTCAGATGTGATGGTGGCCGTGGAACAAAAGTTGGACTCGTTCATGACGAGTATTTCTGAAAAACTGGATGTTCAAATAAGTTAATTGCGGAGTTGGTCACGGGAATGGGAAAGGAGAAAGCTGGGTGTGGTCATGGGCCACGTCTCGGTCTGCGGATTCGGGCCACCTACCGGTCCATAGTCGCGGGCCACCTGCAAGTCCAGTCGATCTGTGGGCATGCAGCGGTCTTTTGAAAGCCACGCTCGGCGGCGTAAAGATGCCTTCGACCGGATCGTTTTAGATCGGTCGGTTTCCTCTCGGTAAGGGTCTCAAAACGATTAGAGATGTTCGGAGTCGCCACCAAGCATTTGTGGGATGCCTGGAACCCATTCGAATTCCACTTTATACCTCGGTCAAATCGAAGCACAAAGCAGCGTTTGACATAGGTACTAAAGATAAGGAAATCGTCCCTCTTTAGCATCCTATCTCTAGAATGACTCTCGTATGCTCCAGATAAGGTCATCCACTATCCAAAGTTTCTGAGTAATTAAGAGGTGAAGGTACGTATTGGGAAGCCCTTTAATCAGACACCCAATCCCGCCCGCGTTTAGCGGCCTCTACTGATCGATCTTGGTTGGTTGAATGCAAAAGTTGATAGAACGGTTTAAATGCATGAATGCGCATCCAATTATTTAAACCTAACATGTGAGAACTTTCTAAGTCGGTTGATTTAATACAAGTATCAAGTATAAGATGTCGAGTTGGATTAATGATTGATTTGCATGCAAGACGGAAATTAAACATCCATTTACCGTATTAGGTTTAGGGTGCATAACATGATCCATTTGTCTTAGAAAGGCATTTTGCAAATATGGTTTTGAACAAACGAATAGTCGTCTGATCCGTCCTATATCCGGGTTAACCGGGGTCGGGATCGTCCTGGACTGATGCTGGAAGGGAACGGGCCCTGTACCAGACGGTTATAAGAGGCGCGAGCCAGCCGGCGGTGTAAGGGGCCTCCCTCTGGTTTTGAAAATGAGAAAGAAAAGGCCTGCTTGAGGCGCGGGTTAGCCAACGGCTGTATGCGTGTTCTGACTATTTAGAAAACGTTATAAAACGTGTTAAAAATGGGTATTTGAACCCGGTTTGATTTCAAAGGGTCGTTTAGACCGCATTTGTCGATTTGAAGAACTAGACTCGAACAATCATCATTGTTTGATAATATTCGGTGTCGGGTTCGGTTTGAGTAGCTTGACATGAATAGTTTTGAAAATGATTATGGACTAATTGTTAAGTCCATTTTGAATGTAATTAGTCGGTACTCATCATCGTACTCGGGTTAAAATCCGGGATGGTATGCATAACGAGGGATGACTTTGTGTTGGTGACTAATATGTTTGTTTGAAAAATGTAAAGAAATGAAATAAAAGGCTTTAAAATACCTCTTAAATGTCATTAACCAAATATTATCACCGAAACACGGATTTAACCGTCATGGTATGAAGAACCAAGGGTGAAAAATGCTTTATGGTTAAAACATGTGAAATGAAACAAAAAGGTTTCGAAAATACTTGAAATGGTAAAAACCGATTACAAATATGAAAAATGGATTAAGGGAAATGACGAGAACAAACACGGTTGATCTCTGCTCTGAGTACCCCATTTAGGCACGAGCCTGTTGGCGACTTAAGGGGCTTCTACCTCAGACCAAAAATCAGTTTTGGCTCGTTCATTCCATGTTTTGGTTCATGTTATGCATGTTTTAGCATGTTAAAGTCATGAAACAAATGAAAACATAATAAAAGAGGATTTTTACACCCTCATACTTACATGTTTGGTTATGGCGAGTGACCGACGTAAGTGTAATAACTCGTTTGATCGGAAAAAACTCGGTTTAAAACCGTTTTGGTAAGTAAAAGAGTGTTTTAAAAGTTTAGTGATGGTGTAGTGGTCAAAGTGGTCGGACAAGTGATTTAATGCACGATAACGGTACCAAAAAATGTGTAAGGCTTGTATTTACGATCGGTAGGTCGTAAATACGCGTCGGGTTGTGACTTTAGAAGTCGAGTCGAGAATTTTAAGGGAGAAAAGAGGGGGCGGACACTCGCGTAAGTCTCAAATGGGTGGCATTTGAGGGGTATTTATAGGAGAATGAGTGGTTGTGTGAGTTTTGAGCGACGTGACCACCTGGGCTGCTCAAAGAGGCGCGAGCCATGCCGCGGGTCTTCGAGTTGTGTTGTCACTATCACAACAAACGCAATCATGATTTGTTCTATCCTAGGTTTTGTAGTCACATGTTTGGTACTTGACCAACATGAATCCGGGAAAACTTAGCATAGAAGGCTTGAAATTTTTTTTTTTGTGGTTGACTCGGTTTGACTCGTTGTTGGAGTAGGGATTTGAATTTTTGGGTCGGTTTTTGGTCCGGTGTCGGTTTTGACTCTAGTTAGTGTCATTGCAACCCCGTCGCCGTGTATTAAACACTACAGGTATTTTTGAAATGTTTTGTTTTCGAAATCGTTTTAAGTTTTCCGACGTAAAGTTGTACACAAACTGTCGATCAAACGCTGCGATCCCAAAACATGTTGTAGTCCGATAATCATCGGGTGTTTGTTGGAGTCTCATCAGATACAGGGTATCAACAGAGCCCCCACTTTGACTGAGGCTTGGATAGGGCGAAAGTCAAAGTAGAGTCCCCAGGTCAATCGAAGATTTCAACCTGAAGACCCAAGCGACGTCGAGGCGGCTCGAAATGATTCGGGCCAAGGACCTGCCGTCGGGACGGGCCACGCCAAGGCGACTCGAGGGTACGAGCCAAGGACCTGTCGTCGGGAACATTTTAGAGTCTGTCGACTGTCCGTGCGGGTCGTTTAAAGTCCATTAGACTACGTGCAAAGGCTCGCCAGCCATAAGAAGGAGTCATACCTGAGGCATCTTCGGATATGTCCTTTCATGGTTGCAGATAAATGCTCGCCAGCTGCGGTGCGTACATGAGGAGGGCTTGCCAGCCGCGGTGCGTTGTAAGGCTCGCCAGCCAAGACAAGGAAATGTACCCGAGGCATCATCGGGATGTGTCCTTGGAAGGGTGCGGACAAAGGCTCGCCAGCCCTGGTGCGTATGTGAGGAGGGCTTGCCAGCCGCGATGCGTTGTAAGGCTCGCCAGCCGAGAACAGGAAATGTAATCGAGGCATCTTCGGGGTGTGTCCTTGGGAGGGTGCGGACAAAGGCTCGCCAGCCATGGTGGGTTGTAAGCCTCGCCAGCCGCGATGCGTTGTAAGGCTCGCTAGCCACGGTGCGTTGTAAGGCTCGCCAGCCGTGGTGCGTTGTAAGGCTCGCCAGCCGAGACGCGTTTTAAGGCTCGCCAGCCGAAACAAGGAAATGTACCCGAGGCATCTTCGGGATGTGTCCTTGGAAAGGTAAGGAAATGTACCCGAGGCATCTTCGGGATGTATCCTTGAAAAGGTTGCGGACAAAGGCTCGCCAGCCATGGTGCGTTGTAAGGCTCGCCAGCCGCGGTGTGTTGTAAGGCTCGCCAGCCGTGGTGCGTTGTAAGGCTCGCCAGCCGTGGTGCGTTGTAAGGCTCGCCAGCCGAGATAAGGAAATGTACCCGAGGCATCTTCGGGATGTGTCCTTGGAAAGGGTGCGGACAAAGGCTCGCCAGCCATGGTGCGTTGTAAGGCTCGCCAGCCGAGATGCGTTGTAAGGCTCGCCAGCCGAGACAAGGAAATGTACCCGAGGCATCTTCGGGATGTGTCCTTGGAAAGGTAAGGAAATGTACCCGAGGCATCTTCGGGATGTATCCTTGAAGAGGTTGCGAACAAAGACTCGCCAGCCAGTGGTATGGTCGGTTAATGGACCATGGGAGAAGCCGCGTCGAATGGGCTTGTTTTAAAAGTAGCGAACTCGTGATGTCGCTGGGGGAATTGCGAGTATGGATTCTCACTATCACTGTTTTTGGAATGAGCGGGTTCCGCGAGGAAGCCCCCTACTGATGTTGGAAGGAAATAGTGGATTTGGAATCTTCACTATTGAAATGACGGTTTATGTGCCGCCGTTGACATTAGAAAGAAATAGTGAATTTGAAATCTTCACTATTGATTGAAGTGACGGTTTATGTGCCGCCGTTGACATTTTGAAAGAAATAGTGAATTTGGAATCTTCACTATTAATTGAAGTGACGGTTTATGTGCCGCCGTTGACATTTTGAAAGAAATAGTGAATTTGGAATCTTCACTATTAATTGAAGTGACGATTTCTGTGCCGCCGTTGCTTGAAAAAATAGCGGTCTTTGAATTTTCGCTGTTATTTTGAAGTTGGAGGAAAATAGCGATTTTGAATTTTCGCTATTATTTTTGAAATTGGCGGTTTTGGTCGCCGTTTGCTTGAAGTTTTTGAAAATAGCGAATTTGAATTTTCACTATTTGGTTTTGTTTGTTTTCGAGGAAATGACGACATTCAATATCGTCAACGAAAATTCGAATTCGTTGTGGGGAATTGGGCCAATGCCCAAATTTCGCTGAAAAGCAAAGGGGAGGCCGGGTTTAGGTGCGAGCCACCTGGCGATGCAAGCCGGCTTCCCTATTTCTTGTTAAAAAGACGCGAGGTTGGGCTGCGGATGATTATTCATCTTCAACCTCAAAATCCCGCAAAATCGCCATTAAAGGACCTTCAAGCTTGCTTTCACTTGTGCCATTGTCAACAAATGTCATCTCAAGGTATGTATTTCCTCTTGAATCGTTTAAAATTTGTTGATTGTTAGCTTAGTTGAATTAGGGCGGATTTTGCCCTAAAAAAATCGAATTGGGCGTTTTTGATTGAGCCAATTTCGAATGAAATTGATGTTTGCATTAGGTTAGAAACCTGTTTAGGAGTATAGGGGTGCTTTTAGTTTGCATTTTGGTCCCCGTTCCCGCTCCCTGTGCTCGAAAAACGTGATTGAGGCGAGAAACCGTCTCATTTTACAATGCCAAGTTTATTTGCTTGGGTAGTGGGTCCCACTAGGTTGCATTGTAGTTTAGAAAACCCGTATTTGCCATCTAAGGACCTTCGTTGGATGTTTGTGGGCAAAATTGGATTTTGCCTTTTGCGACGGTCTTACGGCTGACAAAATAAGCGCCTGTTTGGGCTTGAATTAAGTTAGTTTGCCTTGAAATGGACTTTATTGGTAATTTAGGTCGTGTTGAAGCGTGGTAAAATCACGTTTGCCTTTTTGCGGTCGTTTTTGAATTTTTGACCGGCTCGGGCTCAAATTAGCGTATGAATTGCCTTTTTGAGCCGCAGAAAAATCCCCATTGTGTCGGGAATGTATTTTGGGTTGTAGGCGGACCTTGTATGGGTCTTGCAATGCCGTTTTTGTGGTTTTGACTCGTCTTTTGCTTGAAAAGAGGGGCGAGTCGTTTTTGTGTTTCTTGTTGTGAATGGTTTGGGGCGGGATTGCCCTTTGTTTTTGTATTGCAGGTTGTGTTTTTTTGTTTTTGGGTTTATCCATTTCATGCCGTCGTAATGCCGAAATTTTGGCTGACGTTTTTTTTTGTTGCTTTTTTTTATTGCAGGATATCATTTGGGTCCTATGGGATCCGTTGTCGAGGCTTTGGAGGAGGAAGTCGATCCCGGAGGGGGAGAGTCGACTGTTTTTTGTTACAGGCTTGGTTGTGTTTCTCCCTGGCGGACTTTGTCCGGCCAATGATCGGGTATCGATCGTTGGTCGTTGTCTGCAGAGATCCGGATAGGCGGCTAATATGGCCGATTTGTCCTTTTCGTCGTGGCTCATGGGCAGGATGGCTGATGATTGGGGTTCAGCACCGAAGTGGTGCATCGCATCATGGTTCTTGGCCTCCTCATCATCCAAAATCTGCCAGGCATTATCTTGTTTTTTGTCATGGAGCAGGAGCGGAGGGTTATCGTCATGGTAACCTCCTTTGCTTTCGCTGTTGCTCCTCTGTTTCCCCTGTTGCTCTCTTTCTTTTCCGTTTGAGAGGATAGAGAGTGCTTAGTTCGGTAGGTGGCGGTTAGCCCCCAGTTTCGTTGTCTTAGGCCAGTGTCGTATGATAGACGTTTGTTTTAGGCCAGTGTCTGTATGATAGACGTTTGTTGATGTATTTTGCGTAAGGCGGTTTGTATATATGTGTTTTTGGATTGTGGTTTGTTTTGTGATTTTGGCTTTTTGTGTTGTGTTTCGGAGGAGCGCTTGTCGGCTGTTGATTCTCCTTTTGATGTTTGCACAAGTTCCTACATCGTTAGTGTAGAAAACAGGCAACAGATAGTATATACGCATAAACGTAAACACGTAAAAGCATTTGATTGAAAATCACGTAAAGCATTTGTTTGAAAATCAAAATTAACCAAGATGACTTGAAGTTAAAATTGAAATTTTGAAAATTCCGTGAGAAATCGTCACGTTCGGAATTCAAAAAGGAAATGATTTGAAAATTTGAGCAATGAACTCGTGTGGTGAATTAAATTGCATCGAAATTTTTTGAAAATTGACTCGAAAAAATTCAAACTCAAACCGTCAGGAAAGAATTTTACAAAAGGATTTTTGCGAGTATATTTGGCTTTTGATGTCAAGACTCGAATTTGTGAGCGCTTGAATTTTTGAGGAAAAATGATGTTGTGTTATCAATTTTCGATTTTGATTTTTGTTTTGCGAAAATTGCGAAAAAGCAAAAAATTTTCGGAATTTCGACTGACATGGAAACGATCCGTCGCGGATCGGGGCGACTAGCCCTTCCCCCCTAAAAAAAAGAAATAAAAATCCGTATGTTTAAAGCTGCGTCATGAAAACCGTGTCGGATTTCGTAAAACGCGAAAACAAGGAAATGTGAGTGTGAAGAAACACAAAATTTCCCGGATCATCCCGAAGAGGCGCAAGGTTCCTGGCGGGAGGTTTGAGGTGTCAGGAGAAAACACATGTTGAAAGAGACAAGTCAACAGCGGGAATCTTGGAGAAGCCTCAAAGAGGCGCGAGCTGCTCGGCGATGGAAGTCGGCTCTCCTCTTTTTCTGAAAAAAAACGCGCTGATCATTTTGTTTAAATAGGGACGTTTGCGCTTCATTGTTTCATCATCCGAAACACAAAAACATCTCTACAAAACCTCTTCTTCTTCCACAAAAATATTTCATGGATGCTTTTGAGAACGCATTGCGACAATGGTGCCAGGATTTGTCGCCTCCCGAGAAGTATCAACTCGATTGCATGGGAGTTGGTCAATTGTTGGTGCTTCGTCAAGTCAAGGTGCAACCTCCGTTTCTTGAAGCATGCTCTCGGTTTTGGGATTCGAAACATCATGTTTTCGTTTTCCCGAAAGGTGAGATTTGTCCTCTTGCCGAAGAAGTTGGAGCCATTGGTGGGTGGCCGGGTTGTGCTCCGGTGCTTCCTCCGACTCGGTTGTGCTACAAGGAGAAATTCCATTCCATGTTGGGCTTGTTAACAAGCCAAGTCAACTTCTTTCTTGCTCCACATGGTGTGGATATATTGGCTCTTATCAACATCTTCTCGAATCGGTTAGATGCTAATGTCTCGGAGGTGGCTAGGAGAAGGGCTCTTGCATTTTGCCTTGTCCATGTGTACCTCTTTGTTGATGTCTTGAAGAAGGAGGGGCCAAGATGTCATGGTAGCATAACCCTTATCCATGTGATTGAGCAAATGGAGCATGGTAGAGACCCATCATGGTTGGTGTTTGGAGAGATTATCCAAGCTTTGGACAAGGAAGGCTCTTGTGGAGAAGCTCCCTCTTTTGGATCGCCAAGGATCCTTCTTCTTACTCCTTCCGTTACCTTACTATGAGGAAGAAGTTGTACCTGGATAGTTTTGCTTCCACCGAGGCTTATTGGGCCGCAAGATTGGCGGAGGAGGGTGGTCCTCATATCCGTTGGGTGGTGCCGTGGTGGCACTTGAGGTCCTTCACGGGGTTGTCCGCTTCGGGTACTAGTCCTCGTTCTTTGATGATGGTGGTCTTGAAGGTTGTTTCCTTCATTTATCTCGAAAGGCTCATGAGGCAAATGGGGCGTCAACAAAAGGTGCCCGCTCAAGATACTCTTGTCCAAGAGAATGTTTTCCGGAACTCCGAGCTTGTGGAATTATTCGAAAGGTGGTTGGCCACTCGACCCCTTTGGGAGGTGCCAAACCCCGTTACCTTGACATGGGTGACTCCCGCTTATGTCAAGTGGTCACGTGCTCCGTCCTTGGAAGAGAGATCCAAATTCCGTAAGGACGAGGTTGTCGACTTGAAGTACCGAGAGGTTGACAAGGCCAACCGTGCCTTCTTTGAGGAGTATGTTGATGGAGCCACTCCCGATGTGATGAGACCACCGAAGAGGAGGAGTTCTGGCCCTAAGCACATGTTGGGCCGTGCATTGCCTCGTCTTGGGTCGAATATGGGGTCTTGTGCTAGACCGGAGGCCGTCGTCGTCTTAGATCCGTTGAGGATCCGTTCCGAGGAGGAAGCCCATGCTAGGCGGGCCAACAAGAAGAACAAGGGGAAGATGTACCCCGAGGGAAAAGGCAAGGGTAGAATGGAAGAGTGAAGACCTCCATTACCCACTTTATTATTATGTTGTATTATTGTTGTGAGTTTGTATTATGTTGTACTAGCGAGTTGTTGTTTGTTTTGTGCTAGTTTTACTATGTGAGGTGTGTTAGTGGACACCTTAGCTTTGACAAGTTGTAGACTCGTCGTGCTTTATTTGTTGTTGAAATTGTAATCCCTCCCATTATTAATTAAATAAGAGGATTGCTCGTGTCGAAAATTGTGAACGCTTGTTTCTTCCATCCATTTTGCGAAGGCAATTCGATTTGAATCGTCCTCAGCATTTGCACTTGGGAAAGTGGTATTTTGTGGAAAGGGAGAAAGGCTCGTTTTTCTATTTGGTGGGAAAGGGAATGGTTTTCCCTTTCTTTTTTTTGGAGGTTGTTTGTATGTGGGGATGGTTGTTTTTTTATTGTGGGAATGGTTGTATCCTCCTTGTGTAAGGAAGGACTGCCTACGTATTCACCTGAAGAGGTGAAATCAAACCATGATTGTAGTTCGAGATGTTTTGTGAATTTGAATCGGGTTTTGTGGTTGTATCCCTCAGGCATAAGAGGGACTGCCTACGTATTCACCTGAAGAGGTGAAATCAAACCATGCTCGTAGTTCAGGGGGTTTGTTTTTGTAGTGCAAATGGACGTTGCCTTCGACGGATCAAAGGACATTCGAAACGGGCAAGGTGCCGCAGCTTAGACTCGATAAAACATGCAATTTCAAATCAGAACATATTGAGGAACTTGACTTGAAAAGGGTTGAGGTTGGTGGCTAGTTGCAAAACTAGACTAGCTGTTGGTTGATAGGGCTCAAGGGTAGTATTTCTTGAGTTGGCCTAGGTTGGTCGGGTTTGTGAAGTCCTCCCCATCTAGGTCACTCAGTCTCACTGCGCCCCCCGAAAGTATTTTCTTGACCAGGTATGGCCCGACCCAGTTGGGTTTGAATTTTCCCCTCGGATCGACAGGTAATGGTGCTCGAACTGACATGAGGACCAAGTCGCCCTCCTGGATGTTTCTGGGTTTAACCTTTTTTGTTGAATGCCCGTTGTATACGCCGTTGGTATAGTTGGACGTTGTGCAAGGCGTTGAGTCTCCATTCATCTAGAAGAGTGAGTTGTTCGTACCTTCGATGGGTTCATTCCGCCTCAGAGACTTGACTCTCCAGTAGGATGCATAGAGATGGGACCTCTTGTTAGGAAATGTGTCCTCAACAATAGTGCGATCACATGATTTAAATATAATTATTAAATCTCATATAAAGAATACGTAAGGGATGATTCAATTATATAGTCGACTGATCAACATTAATCGGTAACGATTGGCTTGCTAGAGTTTGACGTTACTGTCGTGGGACGGTGGTGGTCAGTTGATCCCTTAAGGTCACACCTAAAGGATGATGCCCTTATCTATAAGGTTGATTAATTGTATGACGATGCAAGTTGATCAATTCCTTAAATTGAACAATTCGATTTGTGAGAGAGAATAAATATCTTATTGTAATGGGATTAAATAAGATTTATTTTAGTAATCAAATGCTTTGTTACTAAAATTATTTATTGTTTGAGAAACAATAGAGATAGGAATGAATGGTTAATTATAATTACAAGATATTGTGAATTATAATTACATGACCCATTTTATTTATGTGATCAAGTATCACTAGTCAAATTATTGGATGTAATTTAATTAATTCATAAAATGATATTTATGTGATAAATGTGCATTAAAATTAATTAATAACATGTGACATATTGTGTGACAAATGACAAATTGACAAAAATAAAATGGTAGTCCATTTTATAGAAGTGGGCCTAAATATTGTGGGTGGTTGGCTTTAGTGGGTGAGTATTTTATGTGATAAGAATAAATTAAAAAACCTACTCTACCTATTCTTACACACCTATAATATTGAGAAGAGCAAAACGAAAAGAAATGATGCCATTTTGGATCTACCAAAACCGTGACACTCCCCTTGTCATGATGGGTTGTTGGTTATTATTTTCCTCTCTTACACATTCAAATGATGATAATTCATTCACATGCCTTTTTCTCTCTTCTCCTTCATTTTTTTTCTCTAAAAACTTGAGAAACTTTGATCCAAATTGTTCAAAGAAATTACTAAAATTATTAATGTAATATATGAGTATTAGTAATCAATTTTAAGGTAAACTACTAAACTAATATCTAGCTAATATTATTTAGTGGGGATAAGGGATAATCTTGGGTGCAATCAAGAGGAGAATCTCTATTTTGGGATTTTGGAGGATCATCCTTATATTCATTAACTCCGCCTGTGAGTGTTTTCGGGCATTCGCTGCCGGTCCGAAGCCCGGGTAAAGGAGGAGGGTTGCGGTAGGTCTGTGGCAGCCAGCATAAAAACTTAGTCACATTTTATGGACATGAATCGGAATTTGAACATCGTTGGGGCGTCTCCTCAGAAGCGACGCGCTGCAATTCTTAGACCCGGGTGTAGTGAAAAGTATGTGAGGGTTGCTAGGTCGTCGCCCGGAAGCGACGCGCCATCTTTACATCTGGGGGTGGTGTTAAATAGGCAAGGGTGCGCTACATCTTTTAGACCCGGGTGTAGTGAAAAATATGCAAGGGTTGTTAGGTCGTCGCCCAAAAGCGGCGCGCCACCTCGAACTATGGGTGTGGTGTCAAATAGGTTTGGATCTAGGAAGCATGGTCAAGAGCGGGTAAAGAAATCAGGACATGACTTTAGGAAGGGTAGTAGGTTACGTTTTGGTACTTGGAATGTTTGCTCTTTGACAGGGAGATTAGCTGATGTAGGGGAGGTTATGAAAAGGAGGAGAGTGCATATAATGTGTCTACAAGAGACAAAGTGGGTCGGAGATAAAGCAAGGGTGATAACGCCTTGGGGGTATAAGCTTTGGTACACGGGTAAAGACAAAAGTTGTAATGGAGTGGGTATTGTCATTGATAAAGATTACATTGATGATGTGGTAGAAGTATCGAGAAAGAGTGATAGGATTATGAGTATTAAGCTTGTAGTCGGGGATGAGGTGGTGACGGTTATAAGTGCTTACGCACCTCAAGTAGGTTTGGATGCTTCTTTTCGACGAGCCTTCTGGGAAGATTTGGAAGAGGTTGTAGAACGAGTCCCTATTGGAGAGAAATTGATCATTGGTGGTGACCTCAATGGGCATGTGGGTACTAGTCGAGTTGGCTTTGAGAACATTCATGGGGGTTTTGGGTTCGGGGAGAGAAATGAAGCAGGAAGTGACATATTGGATTTTGCATTGGCATATGACTTGGGTATAATGAACACTTGGTTCGAGAAAAGACATTCTCATTAGGTGACTTATAGAAGTGGAGGTAATGCTAGTCAAATTGACTTCCTTTTGGTAAGGAATGTTTGGAGGAAAGAGTACACCGATTGTAAGGTCATACCCGGGAAAAGTGCCGAAACATAACATAGACTAGTGGTTCTTGATTTTCGGGGTAAGAGAGACTTGAGGAAGAGAAAGATAATCGGTGAGGCATGGATCAAGTGGTGGAAGCTACAAGGGGGAAACCAACAAGCATTTTTGGATAAGGTTGGAAGTAGCGATATTTGGTCGGATTGCGAGGAGAAAGATATTGATGCAACGTGGGATAAATTGGAGCGTGTTGTAAAGGATTTGGCGAGGGAGGTGTTAGGGGAATCCAAAGGGAATAGAGCATCAAGTAAGGACACATCTTGGTGGAACGATGTGGTGAGACAAGCGATAAAGACTAAACGTGAATGCTATAAGGTTCTGGGGAAATGCATGAGTAATGAGAACTTTGAAAAGTACAAGGAGGCTAGACGAGCCGCTAAAAAGGCCGTACGGGATGCGAGGGCAAAAGTTAACCAAGAAGTGTATGCCAGGTTGGACACGAGAGAAGGAGAGAAGAATATCTACAAACTGGCTCGCATAAGAGACCGAAAGACGCGAGATATTGGGAGAGTTTGGTGTGTGAAAGATATGGACGACAAGGTTCTGGTTCAGGATAACGAAATAAAGGCTAGATGGAGTTCTTACTTTGATAATTTATTCAATGGACATCAGGAACAAGGTTCTGGGGATGTAGAGGTAACACCAAGCATGGTTAATCGGGAATTTGTGCGTAGAATACAAAAGAGTGAAGTTAGAAAGGCGTTAAGGAAGATGGGGTCAAAGAAAGCAGAGGGACTGGATGGTATACCCATAGAAGTTTGGAGGTTCTTCGGGGAGAAAGGGATCGAATGGGTAACCATGCTCTTCAACAAGATTTGGAGGAGCAACAAGATGCCATCGGCTTGGAGGAGAAGCACTCTTGTCCCTTTGTACAAGAACAAAGGTGATGTTCAAGAGTGTTCCAATTATCGGGGAATTAAACTTATGAGTCATACGATGAAGTTATGGGAGCGGGTAATCGAGCAAAGGCTTAGGAGATGTGTAGACATATCGGAAAACCAATTTGGATTTATTTCCGGGAGATCGACTATGGATGCGATTTTTATCATGAGACAGTTGATGGAATACCATCGGGACAAGAAGAAGGACTTACATATGGTTTTTATTGACTTGGAAAAGGCATATGATAGGGTACCAAGAGAAGTACTTTGGTGGGCTTTGGCGAGAAAGGGTGTGTCGCGAAAATATATTGACCTCATAAAGGACATGTATGAGGGGGCTAGTGCAAGTGTTCGCACTAATGTTGGGAGAACGGAAGAATTTCCTATTACCATCGGGGTGCATCAAGGTTCCGCACTTAGTCCTTTTCTCTTTGCTATAGTTATGGATGAGTTGACAAGGGATATTCAGGACGACACCCCTTGGTGTATGATGTTTGCTGATGATATTGTGTTGATTGATGAGACAAAAGAGGGGGTGGAGAGAAAGTTGGAATTGTGGAGGCAGACTTTAGAGACTCGTGGGTTCAGGCTGAGCAGGAGTAAGACTGAGTATTTGAGGTGTCAGTTCACTAAGGTGGCGGGGTTGAGATCGACAGAGGCGGAGAGTATTATTTTTGATGGGAATATTGTTGAGGGTTCGGATTTCTTCAGATATCTAGGATCTATTATTAAAAAAGATGGGGAGTTAGACGGAGATGTGGCTCACAGAATTAAAGCGGGATGGTTGAAATGGAAGAGTGCTTCAGGGTTTCTATGCGATAAAGATATGCCCCAAAGATTAAAGGGAAAATTTTATTGCACGGCAATTAGGCCTGCCCTACCTTACGGCTCCGAGTGTTGGGCCGTGAAGCATTGTCACATTCAAAAGATGAGTGTGGCAGAGATGCGCATGTTGAGGTGGATGTGCGGACATACAAGGAAAGATCGGTTAAGGAATGAGGTGATTAGGGAAAAGGTAAAAGTGGTGCCAATAGAGGACAAGATGATGGAAAACCGACTAAGATGGTTTGGCCATGTGAGAAGGAGACCTATGGGCACTTTTGATTAGGGAGGTGGAGACTTGGAGAACAGAGAAAAAGTCCCTAGAGGCAGAGGAAGACCGAGACAGACATGGTTGAGAGTGATAGAGCACGATATGAGAGTTCTGGGGCTTGAGGAGAGTATGGTGACGGAGAGGGCACAATGGAGGGAAAGGATACATGTGGATTTTTAGTATTTGATGTTTTGACAGATTTAGTGTTTTTTTAGTTAATTTAAAAACATTAATTTATTTATTTTTCTCCCCTTTATTACACTTTTTCACCAACCACTTTCTTATAGATTTTACCTGGTTCATTATGGATCCTTAACTCTATTTCGGTTTTTAAAAATAGTTTTAATCTCTTCTCTCGATTTAAATTTTAAGTTTTTATAAAAGAAAGACGGAATTCGATTTTAAAACCCCTAAGTTCACCTCGACTTTCCATTACATTTTCGTTCTTCCTTTTTATTTTTCATCTTCCCTTTTTTTATTCGCATTTTGAGGCGTGAGTTCACTCATGGACGGTTCGAAAAGATGATTCATGTCAGCCGACCCCAAATCATTTTGGGATTAAGGCTCTGATGTTGTTGTTGTTGTTGTTGTTGTATCCTTATATTCATTGTAGCTCAAGAACTAACAAGAAGGAGATCTTGTTGGTGCCCTTTTAATCCGAATATCATATGGTGAGAAAACGATTTCTTCTCTATATTTACTATTGTTTGCATGCATAAGATTTGTATTTAATTTTATGACTAAATTAAATGTAACATATATGAATATGTTAAGTAATGAGATATAGATTTCTAACAAGCGGTATCATGAGCACAAGGTTGTTTGCATGCAAATCGGTTATAATTTTTCCGAGTTATATGATTAACATATAAAACTTATAAATTTGTGTTATTATGATATATCACGAAATAAATTATGCATGTTAAAGTTTCTGATCCTAAAATGTATTTAGGATATTTTGGTTAATTTATGGATTTTTATTGTTCATTTTATATAATATTGGCATTAAAATGTGATTTTTATGACAACAATGTCATTTTTGGACGAAAATTAGCTAAACTTCGAATTTTTCAGTGGTTTTTGGATATGTTTTCACATATATTATTTTTAGATGATCTGAAAATTTTCAGAAGTTTTGGAGTTTTTATGTTCGAAATATGGATTTTTCATGATAAAAATCGAATTTAAATGAAAAATAGGTTAATATGAGAAATATTTCGAATATGGTCATAGCAATTTAGTATGTTGTCACATGCAATTTTACAAGATGTGTGTAAAATAATAGGCTATAATAAAGTCTTCATGCATGATTTATGAGTTTTTGATGAAAAATAGCATAAATAGTGACTTAATTAGTGAATAATTACTAAAACATACTTCATGACTAAGAAAAAACGTCACATGTTGCATTTTATTATCTTTTTCAGATCTAAAATTGAAAAGTTGATGAATATAAATTTTCTCATGTTTTTATGATTATAATTGATAAATCCGATAAACCGCAACATTGTTTTTCCCGATAAATTTCGAAATTTTTAACCTAAGTTTTTGAACATTATGAGTGTCATGGTATTTTTCCAGAATGTTCATGAGTTTAAAATTCAAAATTTGAATTTATTTGAAATTTTTATGATTTATTTGGAGTTTATAGCATTTTATTGTAATTTTGAGTCCTTTAATGAACAATTTTAAGAAATATAAGTTAATTATAGTCAAATGGTTAGTGGAGACTAATTTTGAGTCCTAAGTTGGTTAGGATAATTAACTTGTGCATAAATATGAATTTATATATTTTATTGTGATTTTAAAAGGTTGAATCACGCAAATCCGTAAAAACCGTTTAATATACGATATTGGCTCCTTAAAGGCGATTTAGCATAAAATTGGGCATGTTTATACATATTATAATGCTGCATTTTATTTATGATTGTCATAATTTTATTTTATGTAATTTTTGAATTATGTAATTTTACTTAGTATGGCCTTAGTTTTTAATTGGTATTACCCGAAATGTATGGGAATATCGATTCGGTTGTAATTTATTGTGATCTCGTATCACCGTTTTGTAATTTAATAGATTTATTTTTATTTTAATTACAAATGTATAATAGGAAATTATGTAATTTGTTATGTAATTTAATTATTTCGGAGTTCCTTATTTCGGAGTTCCTTAAAGACGGTGTCACTCAAGAAGGCGATTTATAAAGACGGTGTTACCTCGAGATGCGTGCTAAGAACCGAAGTTCAAGGGACCAATGGAGTTGGTTTCCGAATATGTAATAGTTAATTAGATTTTCTATTTTAGGAAGGCCATAATAGGATTTATTTTATGTTTTGCATTTTATTTATATGTTGCATGCATCGCTAAATCGCCATAACTAAAACATGCATTGTCATTTTAATCGAGTTATTCGACTGTGTCAATTACAATTATCGTAGTTCACCGCTTTAGTTCACTTAAAACGTGATAGATAATAAATTGACATGACCTCTCGCTAAAAAATAAACAATTGAGACTTAGCCTTACCAAAAAGTAGAAACCATGAAAACCTATTTCGCGAAGGAGTGCACTCG
Organism: Silene latifolia; assembly: GCF_048544455.1. Taxonomy (NCBI): domain Eukaryota; kingdom Viridiplantae; phylum Streptophyta; class Magnoliopsida; order Caryophyllales; family Caryophyllaceae; genus Silene; species Silene latifolia. The sequence continues at coordinate 121,641,090 of NC_133534.1, forward strand.
GCCCTACCGGGGTACAAACCTTGTTACGTAGGGGAAGTGGGTGATAAATGTCTATCCACCGAATTTATATTAATAAGGGGTATTTCGGCACACCGTGCCCTAAGTTGATATCAGTTTGGATCATGGACACATTTATTCGAAATTTGGGTTGAACTCAACGAAAGTATTCACGACGTATTTCCGGATGTGTTTCGGGCTAAAGATAAATATTAATGTAATTTTATCGACCAAGAGTTCTAAAAGTAGAATCGATTAAAGAGTTAATCCACCGAGTTATATTAATAAAGGGTATTTCGGCACACCGTGCCCCAAGTTAATATGAATTTGGATCTTGGATTCATTTATCATAGTTGGGTAGAGGTCACTATGTAAATGCTTTACTTGTTATTTACAAGTATTATTATAACGATGAATGTTTTGTTTTCATTATTCCGTTATCATATTGTTCTATTTCTTCACCACAATTCATATACGATATCATTTGGTTTTTTTTTTGTTCAAATCTCCATTAAAACATCGTAACTAAAGACAAATATGAATTTGCTTCTAAAATCTCAAATGAACCATTGCTAAGGATCTCTTGTAAAGAGTTTAGATTAAAGTTATTCATTATCAAACAGGTTTTTGATTCTTGACTAACACATCTACTTACAATGGATTGTTTTTCATATACTTAATTAAATTAAGTACCTTGAAGCGATAAATTGTTTTGGTAATTAGATTTGTCAGAATTCGTAATTGACCAAAATAACGCAACCACTTCAATGAAAGTTTTAAGACTAAAACGATTGAATTGAAGAGTAATCTTCATAAGATTCAACTTTGCTTCTCTAAGTAAAGACCCTTTGAAATGAGTGGGAGCATTCTCTTAAACCGTTAAGAAAAGGATGAGGTTCAAGAAGTAAAGATTATAATGGAATTGATACAAGGTAATGTTAAAAGTAAAGTTGTTGAGAATAGCGATACTAAACCTATCAATCCCGACCGATAAAGTTTCCACTGTCTTAAATGTTGGACACTAGAAAGGAAACTACCCCAAATTATTGAAGTATCAACAAGTTAGTTGTGGGACATCTAATGGGACCTTCTTCTTTAAATGTTTATTTGATTAAACATAAATTTTGCTAGTACTACTTCGTCATTATTAGAAACCAGTGGAGGTTTTCATCATTGTATTCGACACATAAGATGATTAGAATATGACGACTAGCAACAATAATGTCGAGAGATAGAGTAATTGTGTACTCAATCTAGTTTTTGGATTTAAAGTTGTACTTAATTGTGACTATTAAGTGCATAAACTCTATATAAGAATATAAACTTGTTAAAGATACAAAAGAGGTTTCACTTTTGTGACTCTATACACCATAATTTGATGTATGGCTAGCCCATTATCAAGGTGATTATATTCTAAACCAAACTAGAATAACACATCATGTAGATGATGTAAGACTCAAATCGATAACCCAAGATTAAACCTTAAATTTTGGAATGATGAACGCAAAGAGTTATCGAGTACTCTTGAAACCATTAGATTGTTAATGGTATATGCGTATCTTGTATTCAAAGCAAGATGTCTCGTGCCTTTTGGTTGAAAAGGAGATCGAGGTTGTAAATCATTGATCCATAATAGGTTGATCATTTTATTTTACCAACGATTTAAGTTGATACTAATGTGTTCACTTAATAAGGTAAATAGAGAAATCTTTGATGAAGTTCAAAGAGTTCAAGGAATCACGATTTAGTCGTGATAGGGGTTATCAAAGTGAAGACTTTGATATAGTATCACAGATTAAACTCTCTTAACATGCATTATGGGATAATATATGGTTGGATAAATAATTCAAACGTTATTCGATATGGTTTGGACTTCAATCAAGTTACCTTGAGTTACTTGATCCTTTTGGGGAATTTATCATTTTTGTCTAAATTATTTTCCACTAAATCTAAATGAATCATATGAGATATGAAATGGTAATGTACCATGTTTTTAAGCTTACACAAGAAACAAATACTCACTTTTCCCTTTCAATTATCACGAGTACAACAAGTTTGTGGCTCGTGAAGCTGTCTTTCTAAAATACAAGTTTATTTCTAGAAGACAGAGTGGGAGAAATTATTAAAGAGCCACAAAGAATGTTATGTCGCTATCAACTGGTCTTTCTTGGCTACATGAGACGTTTTGTGAAAGACGTTGTTTCTTCAAAACCTAGGAGGTGAAAATCATCACTCGTTGAAGATGATGAATTAGTGTTACTTTTAGAAAGTAAATAGATTGTAACTTACAAAGAAATCATTTGATTCAACTTGATTACTTTTAGAAAGTAATGGACATATGACTTACATGAGAATGTTTAAGTCACAACTCAATACAAGGCTTAGAGCCATGAAAATCCGAAATTAAAGGCTTGATTAGTTGCAAAGGGTTTTGCACTAATAAAGAGAGATTTCAAAGCTTGATTGGTTGCAAAGGGTTTTGCACTAGTTGAAATACTTAAGTCTATTTGGATCTTCTTAGGGATTCTGTTTCATTATGAAATACATAGCGAGTGAATCTAAAACCCACTTCTTCAAACGAAGGAATGTATTCAATACATGTCACGAGTTTTATAGATTCTTAAAATCCTAAGATAATGTGAAACTTAAGAGAGGGTCTTAAGTAGGACATCAGTGAGTTGGAATCAATGTTTTGATCATATTATAAAAAATTTCTCGATAAGTCGAGAAGTTGTGTTTATACATGGAGTTTAGTGGGAGTTACGAAAATTTTAATTAGTCTTATATGTGGATGACATATTGATCATTGAGAATGATTTAAGACTTTGGAGAAATATAGTACATCTTTAATATCCGGATTTATGGAGATAAATCTACATGATATTAGCGTCAAATAAGAAGTCTTATGTTTATAAGATTCATGACTTGTTCAATCAAGTTGAACATATTTGATTGATTCCATTCGCTTCCGCTGTCGAATCAATTAAATAGGAAATGATGTATAACACTTCATATACTTTGAGTATGATGAATTGTTTCAAAATCGAATTCAAGAAATTTAAGTAGCCATATTGATTACCCTTAAGTGCTTGCCGAAGCATTAAGGATGTAAAGCAAAATGTTTTTGATGCAATTTTGTGTAAGGGTGTTACACAAGTGACAATTGACAATTGAGATTGCGCATGGTTTCCGACAAAACCATAATCAAAACACATTAGGATGGTTAAGATACCATTGTAGGCTATGGTATTTAAGAAATAGATTTACTAGAATCGTTCTAGGGAATAAAGAACAATGAGAAATATTTGCAACGGAAATTGAGTACACTTGCAACCATGAGATGTGCAAGAAGGATGAGTCATGCGCACTGTGAAAACAGTGGGAGCTATTCTAAGGCTAGAGGGCCTATGTCTTGATTGGATCTCGACACGTACTCAGAAATTTTTGTAATGCAAATGTATACATTACAAAGGAAAACGAGTATGTAGTGAGGTTGAGTAAGGTACAAGAAGTTGATAAAACCTACTAACCAATGCCTTCTCATAGGCTTAACATGATGAGTCATGTTATTTCAATTAAATTGAGATGAACAACTACATTCAAGATCAAACTGGATTATAGAATATGAAGTATTAATCAGGCATTGATTATTCATATGTGATAATCGCATTTGTCGTTCGAGTTTTACTTTAAAACTCTTTTATTATACTTTGTTACATCCAAACGGGTTGTAGAGACAACATTGAACCCCGTTAAAGTGAACACGGATTAGCATTGTATTCGCCGATAGTCACTTGTATGAGGTGACGTCTCGAAGTGACTAGAGTGTGATGCGATTGATGGCAAGTTCAAGTGCCATAGAGTCATGTGAGATGACTAGTCGATCACATAGGCAGACTGTTAGGAACACTTTGTCGGGCAGTGACCGCTTATAGAGGTCTGGCAAATTTATATAGCCTGGTCGTGGCGAGAGCTACTATAGTATTCTAATGAGTCAATTCTTTTGACTAAATATTGTTCGCCTAAGATGGCACAGTTTCAGATTAGCTTTGATTTATGTTACTACGACCTTCGTAAATGGGGTCAAATGGGCATATTTTGGGTTATGATGGCTGTGGCTAGTCGAAGGGAATAGTGCGATAAGAATTGTCCACCCCTTTGTCAGGGTTAAAACAATATCTCAGGGCCACTCGAGGAGTAATGAACTGGAAATGCGTGGCCACGCTCGGAAGGTATGTATGATAGATAAATCCGGTCAATCAGTTATTCTCCAGATCGAGGAAACCACTCTCGATATGATCACTTGCAAGTACGACCCGAAAGACACCTTGCATTGAGTGGGAGATAGTAATAGGACAAGAGAATTGGTGACACACACTTGTCGAGGACAAGTGGGAGACTGTTAGGAAATGTGTCCTCAACAATAGTGCGATCACATGATTTAAATATCATTATTAAATCTCATATAAAGAATACGTAAGGGATGATTCAATTATATAGTCGACTGATCAACATTAATCGGTAACGATTGGCTTTCTAGAGTTTGACGTTACTGTCGTGGGACGGTGGTGGTCAGTTGATCCCTTAAGGTAACACCTAAAGGATGATGCCCTTATCTATAAAGTTGATTAATTGTATGACGATGCAAGTTGATCAATTCCTTAAATTGAACAATTCGATTAGTGAGAGAGAATAAATATCTTATTGTAATGGGATTAAATAAGATTTATTTTAATAATAAAATGCTTTGTTACTAAAATTATTTATTGTTTGAGAAACAATAGAGATAGGAATGAATGGGTAATTATAATTACAAGATATTGTGAATTATAATTACATGACCCATTTTATTTATGTGATCAAGTATCACTAGTCAAATTATTGGATGTAATTTAATTAATTCATAAAATGATATTTATGTGATAAATATGCATTAAAATTAATTAATAACATGTATCATACTACATGTGACATATTGTGTGACAAATGACAAATTGACAAAAATAAAATGGTAGTCCATTTTATAGAAGTGGGCCTAAATATTGTGGGTGGTAGGCTTTAGTGGGTGATTATTTTATGTGATAAGAATAAATTAATAAAACCTACTCTACCTATTCTTACACACCTATAATATTGAGAAGAGCAAAAGGAAAAGAAATGATGCCATTTTGGCTCTACCAAAACCGTGACACTCCCCTTGTCATGATGGGTTGTTGGTTATTATTTTCCTCTCTTACACATTCATATGATGATAATTCATTCACATGCCTTTTTCTCTCTTCTCCTTCATTTTTTTCTCTAAAAACTTGAGAAACTTTGATCCAAATTGTTCAAAGAAATTACTAAAATTATTAATGTAATATATGAGTATTAGTAATCAATTTTAAGGTAAACTACTAAACTAATATCTAGCTAATATTATTTAGTGGGGATAAGGGATAATCTTGGGTGCAATCAAGAGGAGAATCTCTATTTTGGGATTTTGGAGGATCATCATTATATTCATTGTAGCTCAAGAACTAACAAGAAGGAGATATTGTTGGTGCCCTTTTAATCCGAATATCATATGGTGAGAAAACAATTTCTTCTCTATATTTACTATTGTTTGCATGCATAAGATTTGTATTTAATTTTTTGACTAAATTAAATGTAACATATATGAATATGTTAAGTAATGAGATATAGATTTCTAACACCTCTAACTCCACCGGTTGAACCGCCTCCATACCGTATGCTAGGTAGAAGGGTGTGGTGCCTATCGGTGTTCGAATGGAGGTTCGGTATCCCCAGAGTGCGAATGGGAGTTTGCTCGGCCAATTGTGGTAGTTGTCTTGCATTTTCTTGATAATGGCAACAAGAGTTTTGTTCGCTGCCTCCACCGCTCCGTTAGTTTGGGGACGGTAGGGGGATGATCGATGTCGTTTGATCTTGTATTTGTCCAGCAAAGCCTGAGTTTCCGCCCGAAAGTGAGAGCCTTGATCGCTGATGATTTCATGGGGTACCCCATATCGGCAGATGATGTTGTTTTGAATGAACTTGGCCACTTGTTTGGCGGTCAAGACTGCGTATGACTGCGCTTCCACCCATTTGGTAAAGTAGTCGATGGCGACGAGGACGAAGCAATGCCCCTTGGTGCCTACCGGGTTGACTTTCCCAATGATGTCGATGCCCCAGGTTGAGAAAGGCCAGGGTGACGTCATGGTGTATAAAAGGGATGGTGGTATATGTTGTATATTGGCGAAGATTTGGCAATTGTGGCAATGTTAGACGTAGTTACGGCAATCGGCTTCCATTGTAACACCCCCATACTCCAAGTGCCTTACCAGGACCACTCAGGTATGAAGACATTACCATCTCGGTTACCCGAGGCAATGATAATCAAACAACAATAATGAAACAACATTTATTATAAATAGTTTAACGAATAGTTACAATCCATGAAACCAACTAAAAGTGCGATACATTATTCTCAAATGACTGTTTAACTGAAAGGTAAATAAACTAAGGCTACAGCGGAAGACTCCTATCGTCATGTCGTGGCCATCCCGGCTATCCCAAGACTCATCTCAATACCGCTCAATATCCGCTCACCATCCCCGAATGGATCACCGCAGGTTTACAAAACAACCCCGGGGTCAGTACTAATCACACAATCAATATAGATAACAATAATAAGATAAACAGACAGCTGAACTGTCACACACATGCACACACACACCACCAACTCCCATCATCTCAATACTGACCGTCCACTGGACCAGCCCTGCCAGTGGGGGACCGTAGCCGTTCCCACCTAAGCCCCGCTCATCATACGAGCGATAACCCTGTCCCATTAATGTGCACATCCCCTTCCGTGGCGGGTTCCACGAAGGGCGAAAGTAGGGCGTGAAGCCACTCCCGCAAGTGACCCCACTCAGCCGAGAACGCATCTCGAGAACCATCAACAGCAATCACAACCACAAACACAATACAATCATCATATCAAACAACTAACTACATCACATCACCAATATCCCATTATGGGACTAATACTGAGTAGGAAATCCTACCTGGAAAGCACAACAAGCAGACGGTATCTACAGCTGTATCAAAACGCCTCTTCTACGAATCCTCCTTCTAACACAAAACACATAAAGACTACACATCACATACTACTCATAAAAACCCCCAATCCCTAAATTAGGGTTTAACCAATCTTAACAAAGCATTATAAAGATTATGTTAAAAGCTTACCCTCGACGCAAGGAACTCAACGATACGAACTACGACAAGAACTGACCGTCTGAACTCCGGGAATTGCTAAGAATGCGATTAGGAAGATGAAGTGGCTGCTTTCTCTCTTAAACAGGGTTTTAGGTTTTGTAAAAGTGATTTAAAACAATGACGATTATGTTTAAATACCTTAATCGCATAATTAACAAAACCCGAGAAAATTCCCCGTAAAACCGGACACTCGATCGAGTACCCAAGGTACTCGATCGAGTACCCCCTTACTCGATCGAGTACCCTGACTACTCGATCGAGTACCCAACAGTCGAAACTATTTTATATCACAACTTACCCTTACTCGACAGAGTAAGGGCTACTCGATAGAGTACCCCAAGACTTATAAATACGGAGTATTACAGTCTTCCCTCCTTAAAAAGGAACTTCGTCCCCGAAGTTCAAACCACTACTAAACAAAGGTACTCCCCAACATTCCCGACTCAAAGAACCGAACAGAAAACATGATACTAACCCAACTTATCCCGACAAACATCCCGACACAACATATGAAAGGTGTACAAAACTCGTAAAACTGCTCGCGATCATCTCCTACCCCCCTAAAAGAAACAAGGTTACGTCCTCGTAACCATACATACCTGATCAAAGAGGAAAGGGTAACGCTCTTTCATGATATCCTCTGCCTCCCATGTAGCTTCCTCGGTCTCGTGGTTAGACCAAAGGATCTTAAGCAAAACTGTCTCACCACTCCTGGTCTTTCTAACCTTTTGGTCTAGAATCTGCTTAGGCACCTCAAGGTATGATAAAGACTCATCTAGCTCTAAGCTCTCTGCCTCCAACACATGTGACGGGTCACTCACATACTTCCGCAGCTGCGATACATGAAACACATTATGCACTCTCTCCAACGCAGCTGGTAAAGCCAAACGATAAGCAACTTCTCCAACTCGCTCTAAGATCTCATAAGGCCCTATAAACTTCTGACTTAACTTGCCTTTCTTCCCAAATCTCATAACTCCACGCATCGGAGACACTTTCAGAAGAACCTTGTCCCCAACTTGAAACTCTATGTCCCGACGGTGTAGATCTGCATAACTCTTTTGTCGATCGGGTCGCTCTCATCCGTTCCCCGATCATCTTAAACTGTTCCACCATCTCATGCACCATCTCCGGTCCTAAATCCATTGCCTCAAAGCACTATCGTCCCAACAGATTGGACTCCTACATCTCCTCCCATACAAAGCCTCAAACGGTGCCATACCAATACAGGTGTGATAGCTGTTGTTGTAAGAAAACTCTATCAAGTCCAACCTCTGCTCCCAACTACCACCAAAACGTTTTCTTCAGATCCTTGTATAGCTTGTCTCCACCTGGATGAACTGAGTATGGTGTGCAATGTGCTTCTGTCATGATCGTCTTTTTCAACTCCTCATCATTAGGGACACTTTACCTACCACCAAACCTCAAACTACCATCTGTATGAATAGAAAACCGGGACACTGTCCCTTTCTCTACTCCAGCTCTCCATTCCACTATCTTAGGATCCAAAGCCTGTTTATCCCGAATATCATCATAAAACTCAAGTCAGATCTTTGTCATATCGCCCATGGCATCTCCTTTTCGCATCATATGTATCCCAAAGCTCGCTACCTCATCCCTCAGCCTCATCAAAGATAGAGCTGTACACAAGGAATGTACACTCTTCCTACTCAAAGCATCAGCTACAACGTTGGCCTTCCCTTCATGGTAGATGATTTCCATGTCGTAGTCGCCAATCAACTCCATCTACCTCCTCTGTCTCATGTTCAACTCCTTCTGCGTGAAGATGTACTTAAGACTCTTGTGATCAGAAAATACCTTAAAGATTGCTCCATAAAGGTAATGTCTCCAAATCTTGAGAGCAAACACCACTGCACCCAACTCTAGATCATGGGTAGGGTAGTTCTCCTCATAAGGCTTCAATTGCCTAGAAGCATAGGCAATCACTTTACCATTCTGCATCAACACACATCCCAACCCATTCTTCGAGGCATCCGTATAAACCTCAAAATTCTCGCTCCCTTCAGGCAATGCGAGGACAGGAGCTGTGGTCAAACGCTCCTTTAATGTTTGGAACGCCGTCTCACAACTCTCATCCCAACGAAACCTGTTCTCTTTCCTCATCAACGCTGTCATCGGTCTAGCTATCTTGGAGAAATCTTTCACGAACCGTCTGTAGTATCCAGCTAAACCCAAGAAACTCCTAACCTCAGCAACGTTCTTCGGTGCTTCCCACTTTGTCACTGCCTCAATCTTCGCCGGATCCACAGCTACCCCATCTTTAGAGATTACATGCCCCAGAAAAGCAACTTTCTCTAACCAGAACTCACACTTGGACAGCTTAGCATACAACTCATGATCCCTCAAAGTCTGCAACACGATCCTCAGATGCTCCTCATGCTCCTCCTTAGTCTTAGAGTAGAATAAGATGTCATCGATAAACACTACTACAAACTGGTCCAAGAACTGTCTGAAGATTCTATTCATCAAATCCATAAACAATGCCGGCGCATTAGACAACCCAAACGGCATCACCACATACTCATAATGGCCATACCTTGACGTGAAAGCTGTCTTTGGTATGTCCACCTCTCTAATCTTCACCTGATGGTACCCCGACCTCAAATCAATCTTAGAAAAGATGTTGCACCGCTCACTGATCAAACATGGTCATCTATCCTTGGCAAAGGATATTTGTTCTTTATCGTCACACGGTTCGGCTCCCGTAATCTATGCATAGCCTCAAACTCCCATCTTTCTTCTTTACGAAAAGAATTGGTGCTCCCCAAGGCGATACACTTGGTCTAATGTATCCCTTCTCTATCAAATCATCCAATCGCTTCCCGAGTTCCTCCATCTCCTTAGGACCCATACGGTACGGTGCCTTAGAGATTGGCCCCGTCCCCGGCTTCAACTCTACGGTGAAATCTATCTCCCTCTTCGGTGGCAACCTCGGAATCTCCTCTCGGAAAAACATCTCGCAAACTCTCCCACCACTTTGGTATCTCATCAATCGTCGGACTCTCTATCCGGTCATCTCTCACATGACACAAGATCAACGGACATCCCTTCCTCAGATAAGACTTCAAGGTAACAGCTGCAATCAACTTAACCTTGGGTTTGACTAGAAACCCACGATAAGACACACTAACACCCTTTGGACCTCGTAAGGATACTTTCTTTTGATGACAGTCTATCTTAGCTTTATACTTTCCTAACCAATCCATCCCAACTATCATCTCAAAACCATTAAAAGGAAACTCTAGCAAGTCTACAGGGAAATCAACTTGCCCAACTATCAAAGATACATCCCTAAACAACCTCCCACACGATACAGACTCACCCGAAGGTATGAAAACTTGCTCACTAACAGACTCATATACTCTCAAACCCAACTGTTTAACGTGACGCGAAGACACAAACGACTGAGAAGCCCCCGAATCAAACAAAACAAACGTAGGAATACCGTTAACAAGGAATGTACCGGTGATAACGTGCGCATCCTCCTCAGCTGCCTTCTTCTCCATCATGAACAACTTGCCACTGGTCTTCTTCCCACCTCCCTGGACAGTACTGGCTGATGCGGTCGGCTTAGCACCCGACCCTTGATTGTTGTTGTTGTTCGTCGGTGTCTTCTGATAAGAATTACCGCCGTTGCGGTTGCCTCCACTCTGGTAACTCTGACTTCCCCGGTTTGGCCATGATCCAGCCGGTCTGTTGTTTGCGAAGCTCGTGCGAGTCTCGAAAAGATCCGGTGCGCTCGTGCACTCATGTCTCTTGTGGCCTACACCACCACAACCAAAGCAGGTCACTCCCCAACTATTACTCACACTCCCACGGCCACGCCCAAAGGAAGCCCCTAAGACTAAACCGGACCAGCAGAAAATCCCTTAGATCGATTTTGGTTGCCTTTCTTGTGATTCGATTGGCCACCACCCTTGCTCTCAGACTTCCTCTTCTCACCACCTGACCTCTCCTGAGCCATCTCCACCAACCTCTCAGCTCTTCCAGCCCTCTCATAAGCTTCCTTAACATCGGTAAGGATCCCCACGGGTAACTTATCCATAATCGTGGTAGTCAACCCTCTTTCAAACCTCAATGTCAGGTTCTCCTCACTCAAACCCATATCCTCAAAGATACCTGGACTTCTCATTGAATGCCTGTAGTACTCGGCTCACCGACATCTCGCGGTCATCTTAAACTTATCAAACTCTTCCCTCAACTTACTCCTTACATGCTCCGGTACGAACTCCTTCCTCACAGCCCTACGAAACTCCTCCCAAGGTATAGCAGGTAAGCCTTGGTTGGTGTATATCTCCTTAGCACTGACCTTCAGTGAATCCCACCACTTGCCTGGTGCCTCCCTCAGATAGAACGCAGCCTGTTCTACTCTCATCTCATCAGGACAATGAACCAAGTCTAAGATGTTCTCCATCTCTCTCAGCCAACTATCAAGAAGGTTAGGTTCCCCAACCCCCTTGTATTCCTTCGGGTTAAACCTCGCAATGTAGAGGCTGATTTTAGAATGATCAACCTCCTTCTCCTTACTCTTATCCTTGTCCTCATTCACTCTCTTCAGGGTCTCAGTAAGAGCATCCTGGTGCTCTACCATCTTAACGATGTCATCCACGGTCATAAGCTCAGCTCTCGCGTACAAAGCAGTTCTCTTGGGCGGCATCTTGAAGCTATATAAGAAAGGGGTAAACGTAAACACACGTACTAAACCTCAAAACACGAACACACGATGCCCAGAACCCACTCGATCGAGTTCCCAAACACACTCGATCGAGTAACGGGCTACTCGATCGAGTGCCACACGTACTCGATCGAGTACCCAAACCGCACTCCAAACAGACCTTCGATCTCTTACCTACTCGATCGAGTATCTAGGCTACTCGATCGAGTGACCCCCTACTCGATCGAGTACCCCTAGTTACTCGATCGAGTGCCCCAAAACTCGATTCAGGACTCAAAATCGCCAAAACCCACCCGATCGAGTCAGTCTCACTCGATCGAGTAACACTAATTCGTAAAAGCTACCCGCATGTTACGTCATATGCTAACATGTTAAACTTTATAAATCACATATTATATCATAACAATCATGCTATTAATTGCCACGTTGTAAAACATTCAACATGCTATCATTTCATCAACAGTTTCTATATATCATCACTTTTCTTTCACCTTCTCAACTTCCAACTTCGAACATCCAACAATCAACACATTCCATCACATTTGTAAACAAGTTAACCAAACACGCATACAACTCGACAAACACTTCCCCCATGTGACCGGTTCAAAGTTGTAGGGCGACCCCCGCGACTTTAGGACGTCTCCCAAGCCTTTGCACTAGCTCCTACAACTTTTACCCCGGGTTCATTTTAATTGACTCCCTATGTTCATTAAGTTCATTGGTTACAGGTTTCAGGATCGTCGCTCTGATACCATTTGTAACACCCCCATACTCCAAGTGCCTTACCAGGACCACTCAGGTATGAAGACATTACCATCTCGGTTACCCGAGGCAATGATAATCAAACAACAATAAAGAAACAACATTTATTATAAATAGTTTAACGAATAGTTACAATCCATGAAACCAACTAAAAGTGCGATACATTATTCTCAAATGACTGTTTAACTGAAAGGTATATAAACTAAGGCTACAACGGAAGACTCCTATCGTCATGGCGTGGCATCCCAGCTATCCCAGTACTCATCTCAATACCTGCTCAATATCTGCTCACCATCCCCGAATGGATCACCGCAGGTTTACAAAACAACACCGGGGTCGAGACTAATCACACAATCAATATAGATAACAATAATAAGATAAACAGACAATTTGAATGTCACACACACGCACACACACACCACCAACTCCCATCATCTCAATATCGACCGTCCACTGGACAGCCCGCCCCGGTGGGGGACCGCAGCCGTTCCCACCTAAGCCCCGCTCATCATACGAGCGATAACCCAGTCCCATTAATGTGCACATCCCCTTCCGTGGCGGGTTCCACGAAGGGCGAAACTAGGGCGTGAAGCCACTCCCGCAAGTGACCCCACTCAGTCGAGAACGCATCTCGAGAACCATCAATAGCAATCACAACCACAAACACAATACAATCATCATATCAAACAACTAACTACAGCACATCACCAATATCCCATTATGGGACTAATACTGAGTAGGAAATCCTACCTGGAAAGCACAACAAGCAGACGGTATCTACAGCTGTATCAAAACGCCTCTTCTAAGAATCCTCCTCCTAACACATAACACATAAAGACTACACATCACATACTACTCATAAAAACCCCCAATCCCTAAATTAGGGTTTAACCAATCTTAACAAAGCATTATAAAGATTATGTTAAAAGCTTACCCTCGACGCAAGGAACTCAACGATACGAACTACGACAAGAACTGACCGTCTGAACTCCGGGAATTGCTAAGAATGCGATTAGGAAGATGAAGTGGCTGCTTTCTCTCTTAAACAGGGTTTTAGGTTTTGTAAAAGTGATTTAAAACAATGACGATTATGTTTAAATACCTTAATCGCATAATTAACAAAACCCGAGAAAATTCCCCGTAAAACCGGACACTCGATCGAGTACCCAAGGTACTCGATCGAGTACCCCCTTACTCGATCGAGTACCCCAGTTACTAGAACGAGTACCCAACAGGTCAGAAACTATTTTATTTCGCAACTTACCCTTACTCGACAGAGTAAGGGCTACTCGATAGAGTACCCCAAGACTTATAAACACGGAGTATTACATCCATGGTTGTCCAGTAGTAACCTAGCCGCGTGATTTTCCGTGTAAGCATCATTGCACCTATGTGAGGGCCACATTCTCCGTCGTGGACCTCTCCCATGACTTTTTTGGCTTTGTGATGGTCAATGCAAAGGAGGAGAATTCCTTGGGGTGTTCTTTTGTAGAGTTGATTTTGGTTTATCACGAATTGTGATGCAAGTAAACGGATGGCTCTTTGTCCTCTTTGATCAGAGTTGGGAGGGAATTTGTTTTTGGTTTTGTAATTGAGGATGGCTTGGTACCAAGGTTCATCATGGCTTTCCTCGTCGTCGATAATGGCACAAATGTGGGCTGGCTCGCTCCTTCTCTCGACACATAGGGGCATCGATGTCATGTCGCCAGGTATGTTGACGAGTGCGGCAAGTTTTGCCAGGGCATCAGCAAATTGATTTTCCTCTCGCGGCAAGTGGAAGTAGTCGACTTGGTCGGAGAACTCGGCCTCTTGATTGATCTTTGCTCGGCAGGGAGCTAAGCTGTCAGATCGGATTTTCCATGATCCGGATACCTGATTGATGATGAGTGAGGAATCGCCATGGACCCTCAATCTCTTGATGCCAAGTGTGATGGCTGCTTGTAGGCCGATGAGACATGCTTCATATTTAGTGGTACTGTTGGTGACGACAAAGTCCAGCTTGACCGAGATCGGAACATGTTCTCCCTCTGGTGATATTAGAAGGATTCCTACCCCCGAAGCCTCTCAGATTAGATGCACCATCAAAGTATAGGTCCCATGCGTCGGAGTCGGCACAAAGGATATCTTCGTCAGGAAGTGACCATGTGTCGGTCGTTTGATCCTCGTTGACGGGATTTTCTGCTAGGAAATCGGCAACTGCTCTTCCCTTGATAACCTTGAGGGGTACAAACTTGAGATCAAACTTGGACAGCATGAGTCTCCATTTAGACAGCCTTCCGTTTAGTATGGGTTTTTCAAAGATGTATTTAACCGGGTCCATCTTGGAGTAGATGTGGACCGAGTAGCTTGAGCATGTAATGCCGCAGCTTCTTTGTTGACCATACTAGGGCAAGTCATGTGTTTTCCAGTTGGTTATACCTCGTCTCGTACTCAATGAACTTTTTGCTGATTTAGTAGATGGCTCGCTCTTTGTTGCCAACTGTTTGTGCTAGCATTGCTCCCATGGCTGTGTCAGTAATAGTCAGGTACAGGGATAGAGGAATCCCCGGTTGAGGTGGCATGAGGACAGGAGGTTTGGATAGAATTTCCTTTATCCTGTCGAATGCCTTCTGACAGTCGTCGTCCCAATCGGTGTGATCGGAGGCACGAAGCTTCTTGAATATTGGTTCACAAATCATAGTAATCTTGGCAATGAACCGGATGATGTACTGGACTTGACCGAGAAATCCCCGAATCTTCTTCTCGTTCTTAGGCCGAGGCATTTGTTGGAGGGCTTTGATTTTGGTTGGATCAATCTCAATGCCTCATTTGCTGACGACATGTCCCAAGAGTTTTTCGGAGGTGACCCCGAATGCACACTTCTGAGGATTTAGTCTCATGTTATATTTCCGCAGACGAGCGAAGAATTTACGGAGGGCATTGATGTGGCCGTCCCGTTCTTTTGACTTGACAATCATGTCATCGACATATACCTCTACCTCCTTGTGCATCATATCATGTAGGAGTGTGGTAGCGGTTCTCTGATAGGTTGCTCCGGCGTTAATGAGGCCGAAAGGCATGACCGTGTAGCAATATGTACCCCACTGCGTAGTGAACGCAGTCTTGTGCATGTCTTCCTCAGCGATTTTAATCTGGTTGTACCCGGCATACCCGTCCATGAATGATAGGAGAGCATGTTCGGCAGTGTTGTCCACCAGAATATCAACATGTGGCAAAGGGAAGTCGTCCTTTGGACTTGCCTTGTTCAGATCCCTGAAGTCGACGCAAACCTGAATTATTCCGTCTTTTTTTGGTACCGGCACAATGTTGGCCACCCAATCCGAGTATTCAGACACTTTGATGAACCCAGCCTTGAACTGTTTGTCCACTTCTTCTTTGAATTTTAAGGCCCACTCAGGACGCATCCGGCGTAGCTTCTGTTTCACAGGTTTAGCTACGGGTTTAATGGGTATCCGGTGCTCTGCAATTTCTCTGTCAATCCCAGGCATGTCTCTGTAAGACCAGGCGAACACGTCCTTGTATTCGTGAAGGAGGTCAATGAACTGTTGTCTTTCCGAGGGGTCCAGGGTTGTCCCTATCCTAAGTTTTTGAGGTGTATTGTCGGTTCCTACGTTAATAGGCTTGGTTTCCTCAATGATGGGGGTTCTGGTTTCCCGTTTGTCAAGTTCTTTGGCCAAGTGAGGTGGGTAGTCACTCAAGTCAAATTCCTCATAATTATTCAGAATCGTATTGCAATTAAATTGAGACGAGTCATAAGAAAACTTAGCGTTCATTAAGTTGACACGAGCTAAAAGCTCGGAGAGGACATACATCTCGTGGTCAGTCAGAGGCGACACGACAGAAGAAGTGGCCCCTGGAAGAGGCTCCGGGTTGTCCCCTTTCATGGGAGTGGGGGTGACCTTAGTAGACTCAGCCCCTAAATCAACCACGATTTTGTGATAAAATAGTGGGAAGGGGACCTTGACTGGGACTTCCGGAGTGTTAGAAGCTATAACAGACTCTGACTCCGACTCAGAACCAGACTCAGACTCAGATGCTTCTTCATTTTCCTCCTTGAACATAGGGCCTTCTCCAGTTGTGATCTTGAGAATGCGGCCTTGGCGATCGGTCCACTTGATGGTCTTCCTCCAGCCCTTGGTGGCTTTCTCCGGTCGATGATCGAGATCAAGGCGGTTGGATCAAAGCGATTGTCTTTCGGGCGATGTTGATGATGTCCTCATAGTCGAGGCATTTGACGTTATCTTCCCCAAAGTAGTGTGTGACTTGTCCGTCGAGGCATGGTGACGGTTTGGACTCGGTTGATGCAGCTTCGATGTTGTCGGGGATAAAGTAGCAGTCCTGGAAGACTTTCACTCCCGGGTATCTAGCCCTGGCCACAGAGTCATAGATTGGCTCCGGAAAGCCGTGGTAGAGTTCAGACTCTCCCTCAGGGACGAAGTATCCGTTGAGGGTTAGGTGGTATGGACGGAGGATGACTCCGTGCTTCTTGCGTTTTTGGACTAAGAGGTTCATCTCCTGGATGTCTTCGTAAGTAGGTTCGTACCCCAGCCCAAAGGGAATGTTGGGGACCTTAGCGTGTTTCAAGGGAGCCAAAGGGTCCTTTAGTGGATTGAGCGGCAAACCCGGGAAGTAACCCTGACGCATCATGATACGGTTGATCGTGAGGTTGGTGAACGGGTCACCATCAGAGGTTACCGATTCATCGGTTACGGCGTTTACATCCTGGAAACCCCACATTTCATTGTCGTCCTCCTCAATGGCTTGGGAGGCTACCCTTCTTCTCATAACTGCTTTGATTGGGGAAGCGGGGATCGTGATCGTTTTCCCGTTGAAGGGGACCCTGATCTTTTGGTGGAGCGTTGAGGTGACCGCTTTGACGGCGTGAATCCAGGGGCGTCCTAAGAGCATGTTGAAGGACTCGTCGATGTCGACCACTTGAAAACTGGTTTGTCTTTCTAATGGCCCGGTTGCGACGGTCAAAGTGACTAGCCCAGCGACCTTGCGACGAGTGTCATCGTAGGCGCGTACTCCTTGATTTGTTGGGATTAAATCAGATTCCTTAATGCCCAGCTTGTGGGCAGTTTTGAGAGGAATGACATTCACGGCGGAGCCGTCATCCACGAGGACCATCGGTATATTTTTCTGAAGGCATTTTACGGTGATATACAGGTCCAGGTTATGATTGGCTCCGTACAGGAGGATAACCTCGTTGGAGAAGACGACCGGGTTACTCAGATCAGGGGCGTCTCTCGTCATGTGTGCCACTATTTCATCTGGGGAAGAGGTGGAGGGCACGGTTAATTTCCCCAAGGCCTCCAGCAAGGCTCGTCGGTGCTCAAAAGACGTTGCAATCAACTGCCAAATTGAGATCTCGGCTTTTGCTTTCTGGAGCTGTTTCAGGATTGAGTTCTCGGGAGCCTTTGGTTGAGTGTCCACCTCTGGGACGATTTGGTCATTCGTTGTTGGAACGACCGTTGGGTTGCTCGGATTTTGATAGGGGCGTCCGGACCGGGTAAGATATCCGATTTCCTTCGTCCGTTTTTCCTTCCCCGGGATGACATAGACATCCTCAACATCATCCCGCCATATGCCGTTAATTTCAGGGTCTCGAGGATACCTTGGAGGGGTATTCCTCGGTGGGTAGTTCTTGTGGGGGATATTTTTGTGAGGGCGATTTTTGTGAGGGTAGTAATTTTGAGGGTAATTCTCGTGAAGGTGGTTATTTTGAAGGTGATTTTCGTGGGGTCTATGCCAGAATGGTCGCGGGAGCAATCCATCCTGGGGTGGGTAGTTTTGAATGCTTGGGGAATTCTCCCTCGGACGTGGTGCCGGGGGATTGAAGATGAGTCGGCGGTAGGCGTCGTCGAGTCGGGTGATTCTCTCAGAAAAGCTGGCAATGGCCTCCTCAACTTTCTGAAACATAGTGACCATAGTGGCAGCACTGAACACAAACACTTCGTCTGAAGGATCCTTTTCCAGAACATTCACCTCGTCGTCAATTGGCAAGATGAGATGAGAGTAGTCTAGGGTCGGCTCATCGTCAGAGATGGTGTGGATTCCCAGAGGATTCGTCTTGTTGTTTGGCTTAGTTGGTGGGGGTATAGGCAAATCTCCCTTCTCAATCATGTCTTGAATGAGGTGCTTGAGTTTGAAGCAATTTTCGGTATCATGCCCTTTCCTCGATGATACCGGCGAGGGCGTTGGGGTTCCAAAATCGGGATTTCTTGGCGTCGGCCGGGTCTGGGGTGGGCCCGATCGGTTGTAGCTTCCCTTGGTCCATGAGCCTTTTCAGGGCACTTGCATAAGTTGACCCTATATGGTGAACACTCTCTGGGGGCGTTCAATTTTCTTGGCAGATGGTTCGACGAGGTTAACCTCTGTTTGTCTGACCGTAAGGGCGAGATCCGGTTGAGGTGGATCCTTGATAACCCCTGCCGGTGGTCTTTGCTAAGACACCCTTTCGGAGGTCGTCCTCAATACGTGTCCCAAGAATCTGCAGATCTTGAAAAGTTTTGATATTCTGATACCTCAGTAGGTTGGCATAAACCGGGCGGAGGTTGTTGACAAATTTTTCCACCAGAGTTGATTCACTCGGCCATCGACCAATTGAGTACTCACCCTCCTCCAACGGGTTAGGAACTCAGTGAATCCTTCCTTGTCGTTTTGGGTTAACACCTCGAGAGTACGGGTGTTGGCCTAGATCTCGACATTGTCGGCATACTGTTTGGCAAACTCAACTGCGATCTCAACCCAGGTGGTAAGGTTTTTCGGATCCAAGGAGTAGTACCATTGGCGAGGAATTGGAAGATCCGGGTAAAGAGCTCCTGTTTGACCCCCTTAATGGCCATGTAGTCTTTGAAAGCACGGATGTGGTTGAGTGGGTCCTCCACTCCCTTGAACTTAGGCACATCGGCCAGGGTGAAGTTGTCAGGTAACTGGTCCCCAACAGGTTCGAACCTTCGGTTATTTTCAAGGTGGATATTGTTGCCCCGGGCTAGGAGTTGCTCTTCCAAGAGTTTCAGCCTCTTTTCAGTCTCAGTCAGAGGTGGGGTATTATGTTCCCCAATTTCCTTGTTCTCCAGGGCGTCGATACGGGTCTCGACGCGATCCAGGGTGACCTTAAGAGCGGTAAGGGGTGGCTAGCGATCGGTTGTGACATCTCTGTTGTTATCATTGTTGTTGTTGGACGAAGCTGAAGACGGGGCCATGGCTCTGAGGCAGAAAAATGACTCACATTACAACTCAATCCGACACGGTTCCAAGACTGAACGCAGACCACACAGAGGACGAGACCAAGATCGACTCAAAAAGACGGGGTGACCGTGTGCGGTACCTCGGTGCCGACTCGATTTATGACGTGACGGTGTTTGACCGAACCTTTGACACGAGTCCAATCACGACGGCGTGTAGCCATTGGACGGATGTCGTGGTGAGACGACTCATAAGTAAAGACCCATAAGTACGTTTGCTTTGACTCGATAGACACGAGGCGGAATTGGAATGGTGGACTGAAGTTTTCAAAAATAGAAATTTTCAAAAAGATTCATTTGTCGCTTTAGTGGGCGGCTTCCGAAGATAGAAATCTCCGCAAGTCGATCAGTTGAAAAGGGTTGTCTTAAGTTTATTTGCAAAAGACGGTTTGAGTTTTAGTCGGCTCGGAAAGCAGTGTATTGTTTCCCAAGACGGTTTTGAAATTCAAAATTGTATGTTTTGAAAATCGAGTTTGAAATGTTTGAAGAGGTCTCGGGGACGGTGCATGGTCCTCGGGATCCCGAAAGTGTCTCGAGAAAAGGGTGTGTGCTTTTCTCGGGTTTTGAAAGAGCCATTGTCGGCGCGAAACGAGTTAAAACCCGTGTCTAGACGCGGCGATTATAACGGCGTAAAAAGGTGATTTGAAATGGTTATACAAAACCGGGTTTGAAAATCGTCATTACGACGGCCTAGCAAGGCGTGTTGAAATGGTTATACAAAACCGAGTTTGAAAATCGTCATTACGACGGCCTAGAAAGGCGTGTTGAAATAGTTATACAAAACCGAGTTTGAAAATCGTCATTACGACGGCTTAGAAAGGCGTGTTGAAATGGTTATACAAAACCGAGTTTGAAAATCGTCATTACGACGGCCTAGAAAGGCGTGCATCGGTCGGCGAAAGACCGAGGTTTGAAATGGCCATTATAACGGCGCAAAAAGGTGTTTTGAAAGTTTGAAATGACACGGAAGGACTTATGATCAAGTAGCACATAAGCACTCACAGTTTCATTATATTATGCATCATGCTGACACGGGTTTTGGCTTAAAAAGGTGGGTTACACACCAAGCAATCAAACCCCGATTTGCGAGAGGGATACCAATCCAAACAAAATGTGTAAGGAGGGTGCCCTAGCCTCGTGCTCGAAAGTGATGAAAGCTCTTTGACAAAACAGAAATGTGTAACGTCAATGGTATGCTTGACTCAATCGGGATTCGAAACGCGGGGATGAGAAAACTCACGCCGACGAAACGAGCCAATTGGTCGAAAAGGGTTAGGTTGTGGGCCCGGACAAGGAACCCGACCATGACCGTAATATCAATCAATGCATTCCAACCAAGACCTCGTTCGAGTCTCACCATCTAGGGATCACAAAGACGTAAGTGTCCTAGTTTCCCCAGCAGAGTTGCCAATCTGTGGTCATGGGCCACGTCTCGGTCTGCGGATTCGGGCCGCCTACCGGTTCGTAGTCGCAGGCCACCTGCAAGTCTAGTCGATATGTGGGCATGCAGCGGTCTTTTGAAAGCCACGCTCGGCGGCGTAAATATGCCTTCAACCGGATCGTTTTAGATCGGTCGGTTTCGTCTCGGTAAGGGTCTCGAAACGATTAGAGATGTTCGGAGTCGCCACCAAGCATTTGTGGGATGCCTGGAACCCGTTCGAATTCCACTTTATACCTCGGTCAAATCGAAGCACAAAGCAGTGTTTGACATAGGTACTAAAGATAAGGAAATCGTCCCTCTTTAGCATCCTATCTCTAGAATGATTCTCGTACGCCCTGGATAAGGTCGTCCACTATCCAAAGTTTCTGAGTAAGAGGTGAAGGTACGTATTGGGAATCCCTTAATCAGACACCCAATCCCGCCCGCGTTTAGCGGCCTCTACTGATCGATCTTTGTTGGTTGAATGCAAACGTTGATAGAACGGTTTAAATGCATGAATGCGCATCCAATAATTTAAACCTAACATGTGAGAGCTTTCTAAGTTGGTTGATTTAATCCAAGTATCAAGTATAAGATGTAAAGTTGGATTAATGATTGATTTGCATGTAAGACGGAAATTAAAAATCCATTTACCGTATTAGGTTTAGGGTGCATAACATGATCCATTTGTCTTAGTAAGGCATTTTGCAAATATGGTTTTGAACAAACGAATAGTCATCTGATCCGTCCCATATCCACGTTAACCGGGGTCGGGATCGTCCTGGACTGATGCTGGAAGGGAACGGGCCCTGTACCAGACGGTTATAAGAGGCGCGAGCCAGCCGGCGTTGTAAGGGGCCTCCCTCTGGTTTTGAAAATGAGAACGAAAAGACCTGCTTGAGGCGCGGGTTAGCCAACGGTTGTATGCCGTGTTCTGACTATTTAGAAAACGTTATAAAACGTGTTAAAAATGGGTATTTGAACCCGGTTTGATTTTGAAAGGGTCGTTTAGACCGCATTTGTCGATTTGAAGAACTAGACTCGAATAATCATCATTGTTTGATAATATTCGGTGTCGGGTTCGGTTTGACAAGCTTGACATGAATAGTTTTGAAAATGATTATGGACTAATTGTTTTAAGTCCATTTTGAATGTAATTAGTCGGTACTCATCATCGTACCCGGGTTAAAATCCGGCTTGGTATGTATAACCAAAGATGACTTTGTATTGGTGACTAATATGTTTGTTTGAAAAATGTAAAGAATTGAAATAAAAGGCTTCAAAATACCTCTTAAATGTCATTAACCAAATATTATCACCGAAACACGGATTTAACCGTCATGGTATGAAGAACCAAGGGTGAAAAATGCTTTATGGTTAAAACATGTGAAATGAAACAAAAAGGTTTCGAAAATACTTGAAATGGTAAAAACCGATTACAAATATGAAAAATGGATTAAGGGAAATGACGAGAACAAACACAGTTGATCTCTGGTCTGACTACCCCATTTAGGCGCGAGCCTGTTGGCGACCTAAGAGGCTTCTACCTCAGACCAAAAATCAGTTTTGGCTCGTTCATTCCATGTTTTGGTTCATGTTATGCAGGTTTTAGCATGTTAAAGTCATGAAACAAATGAAAACATAATAAAAGAGGATTTTTACACCCTCATACTTACATGTTTGGTTATGGCGAGTGACCGACGTAAGTGTAATAACTCGTTTGATCGGAAAAAACTCGGTTTAAAACCGTTTTGGTAAGTAAAAGAGTGTTTTAAAAGTTTAGTGATGGTGTAGTGGTCAAAGTGGTCGGACAAGTGATTTAATGCACGATGACGGTACCAAACAATGTGTAAGGCTTGTATTTACGATCGGTAGGTCGTAAATACGCGTCGGGTTGTGACTTTAGAAGTCGAGTCGAGAATTTTAAGGGAGAAAAGAGGGGGCGGACACTCGCGTAAGTCTCAAATGGGTGGCATTTGAGGGGTATTTATAGGAGAATGAGTGGTTGTGTGAGTTTTGAGCGACGTGGCCACCTGGGCTGCTCAAAGAGGCGCGAGCCATGCCGCGGGTCTTCGAGTTGTGTTGTCACTATCACAAGAAATGCAATCATGATTTTTATCCTAGGTTTTGTAGTCACATGTTTGGTACTTGACCAACATGAATCCGGGAAAACTTAGTATAGAAGGCTTGAAGATATTTTGTTTTTGTGGGTGACTCGGTTTGACTCGTTGTTGGAGTCGGGATTTGAATTTTTGAGTCGGTTTTTGGTCCGGTGTCGGTTTTGACTCTAGTTAGTGTCATTGCGACCGCGTCGCCGTGCATTAAACACTCCAGGTATTTTTGAAATGTTTTGTTTTCGAAATCGTTTTAAGTTTTTCGACGTAAATTATACACAAACTGTCGATCAAACGCTGCGATCCCAAAACATGTTGTAGTCCGATAATCATCGGGTGTTTGTTGGAGTCTCAGCAGATACTGGGTATCTACACTGGGGCTCCGGTTTCTAATGATACGCGGAATGCCGAGGTCTTAGCTTACTTGCATGGGCTAGAAGGACGTGTTGAAACTATGGCTCGTGATGCGGATAGAGCGGCTAAGGAATGTGTCCGTCAATCCAGTTTATTGGCTAACTTGGCTAGTCAACGAGGGTCTATTTGGCGAGAAGAGAAGGCTATGCATGCGGAAATGGGACTTATTTTCGAGGCTACTAAGGCCTTGTGGTTGAAGGTGCTTAACTTTGACGCGTGTATCACGGCACAACGCAATCATGTGTGGTCTTGCTTCGATCATCTCAACTCTCTTGAGTTTAGGACTCGTTCCGGTTATGTGAACCCCAATGTCGTGAAACGCGACTATGCCTAAACCCGTCCTAAACCCCTTCCTTGCTCTTTTCTTTTGCTTTTGTTGGACTAATATTTTGATGTTTGTCTATTCGGCCCATTTTGGCACTTCATACTATATTCGGCCCAATGGCATATTTTGTTTATTCGGCCCATAGGATTTTACTTTTCCGGTTTGTATTAGACATATTATATTATGCTTGCTTATTGTAGATTTGTTTCTGGTTCTATAATATGTGTTTGCATGTTTAATTCTTTCCTCGGTCTATATTATTCTAGTTGTTTTATGTCTTGTTCTCGTCTTTTCGATGATGTCAAGAGGGGGAAGAAATGACCGTGACTTAAGTATTTGCCTAAGCTTGCTCCTTATCAGAACCTTTAATCTCGTAAGGTCTTAGATGCTCTATACCTTTGAATATAAGTAGCTTGTTCTTGTGTTCGACTGACTATTTTATTTATAGTATTATGTTGAGGGGGAACTTGTACTTAGTCACAAATCATAAGAGACATGTCATCATCAAAAAGGGGGAATTTGTTGGACCATATAGTTATGTTTTGATAATGACAAGTGTGATTTATTATATATAAACTCTTGTGCGTAATCGTTTGTTAGTCTTTATTAGATTTAATAAAGGTTACCATAGCAAACAATGTTATAGCATCATTGAGGTAATGTTATAGCTGCTTGAGCTATAACATTGAACGTTCCTAAAGCATCATTATTACTACTTCATTCACGAGTATGATGATCACTCAAGCAAAAGACATGATCAAGTCTATAAGATGCTCAAGATGAATATCTTATGATCAAGATAAAGAGATGATCCCACTACTGAAGATCTCCAGGAAGATTAGCTAGTATAGGACATCATCTAATGACGGTATCTTTGGAAGTAATATTGGAAAGGTAAAGTTATAGCTATTTCACCTATAACTTTACTTAACAAGCTTAATCTTATAGTAATTTATGTTATAACATTAGGATGCATTTTGAAGGCACGATTTTAAGACTTTAAAATTAATTTTCGAAAGCTCAAAATTATCTATATATTTTCGAAAATACATGTATGTATGATTGAGGAATGATGCGGGATAAGATTGAATAAAATACATATATCCTATTGGTTAGTAAAACGACTTATGAGTCGTCATGCTACCTAGGTTTTGTTAAGTTGTTCAAACAGAAACCCTAAATCCACACTCCTTATTTCGACTAAGGTTTTTCGAGTGAGATGGGCTTATGAGCCGCTTCTCTTAATCGACTATACTCCTTATGCAAGTAATATACTAGGTTAAATCTAGAATAGATTGTCTTAAGATATTTTATCTTAAACAATTATTTAGATATACCTTATTTACATATTTCAAATATCTTGTGGATTAAGATAAGGAAAGATAAGATTTGTTTCTTATGAAACAAACCATCCTTCCTCACGGCATCATGAGGGTTTCGAATAAAACCCTAGTTGCCTCCTCTACTATATATACATATGTGCTTTAATCTTTCTAATCAACTTTTCGATATTAAAATCTCTTTGCAAACTAATCGATTCAAAATTCTTAATCAAGTATTTTATTTGTTTTTGCATTCAAAAATCTTTACGAAAAGTCGTGCTTCAATTTGCTTATTATTCCATAAGATTACGTTACTGAATAATAGTACTTAAGCATTGTTTCTTACTCGTTCAACTGTGTGAACACTTAGAAGAACAATCAGGTGCTTTCTTATTAACGTAAGTTAGATAAAACTGAGTATTTAACGATACTTATTTGAGTTACAACTAGAGTTAGTTGTACGAGTGGGTTAGTAATTTTGTAATCCGTAGAAAGGTACTAAAATTATTAATCGAGAATAGTGGACGTAGGTTTCGACTTTTAAAACAGAACCACTTCAAAATCATGTGTGTCATTCGTTTTATTGTTCTTTTTCTTTATATTTTAATCCCGTCAAGTTAATTAGTTAAAGTTTAATCAATAAACTTTAAGTAATTAATTATTAAGTCACGCTCATACGGACATTTGAAAAAAGTGGGTCAAAGTTTTAGATACTCAATTCAACCCCCCCACCCCCTGAGTAATTCGGATCGATAGATTATTCAACTAAAGTTCACGAGGCTAAAAGAAACAAGACTTGACCATGGATGGGCGTTTTGGGAAATTCCGAGCATAGAAATCCCGAGCATAAAGAACTAACTTGGGTTGATGAACAAGTAGAGAAATGAAAAAGAATCCCAAGTAAAGTCCAAGCAATCAAAGTGTAATGCAAGCTTAGGATTCTTAATAATGCAATAAGTCGAGGAATTAAGGAGCATTAACACGAAACATTAGATACCATTTGCTAATTAATCAAGGATTAAAGGCATTTAACCCGGATTACCACATCCCCGATCGGGGTGGGGTGTCCCCGATCGGGGTCGCATGCATCTATGATTTTTATGTTTCACCCTTTATTCCTATATAAAGGGTGCTTAATCCGTCATTAGGAGATATCTTTCATATATCTTTTCATACACTTAAGCACACAATACTCTAGTTTTCAGAATAGTTTACATTTCTAAGCATTTCATTGTTATAAACAATTTCCTTTAAGCATTTCAAGTTATCAATTCAAGCTTTCCTTTCAAATTATTTGGATTTCACATTTGTGTTTTTTCTTATTCAAGTTCTATTTCCTTGTAACGGTAATTTCATTAGTAGCTTTACTTCGCTAATTTACTCGTCATTTCCATTGTTATTTTGTTTTCATTAGCATTAGCATTTCCATTTCCATTTCCATTTCCATTTCCATTTCCATTTTCTTATTAGATTGTTGCATTTTATTATCTAGTCATTTCCATCATAAGTTTAATCATAGCATTTTCATATCCATATTTCATCATAGTCATCTGGTCATTCACATGTTATCATCATTCCCTAATTATTTTATAAAGTATTGTTTCTAATATTTATGTTGTCATCATTTAGCATATTACTAATTTTCAATTATTCATTTAGTTATAATTCTTTTATCATCATGTTATCATATCATATCTTATTAGTTTAGTTTTCAATATGAGTGAGTAGTTAATTTTAACTAAGAAGAGGACTTTTGATGATGTTGAAACCATAGCATTCACCGCCGAGTGTAATGCTCTTTTGCAAAATAAGTCCCCTCCTAAGTTAAATAATCCCGGTAGCTTTTTCATTCCATGCACCATTGTCACCTATACTATTGATAAAGCTTTATGTGATTTAGGTGCTAGTGTGAGTGTGATGCCATATTCCATTTGTGATAAGCTATATATGGGAGTCTTGAAATGTACTAGGGTCACTTTGCAAATCGCAGATCGTTATATAAAATGCCCTTTTGGTGTTTTGGAGGATGTTCCCGTTAAAGCTGGCAAATTTTTCATTCCGATTGATTTTATTATTCTTGATATGGCCGAAGATGTACAAATCCCAATCATTTTGGGTAGACCCTTTTACATACCGCGGGTGAGGTAATTGATGTCAAGAATAGTAAGTTAACTTTGGAAGTAGGTGACGATAAGGTCACATATAACTTGAAAAGTGCCATGAAGAGTCCAATGCTTGAAGAGTCTTCTTATTCTATTAATATTTTGGATATTTTTGATGTTGTGATAGAAGACTCTATACCTCAATCTTTGGCTAAAGATCCCTTGGAATCATTTGCAGGTGATGATGAGATTGGATGTGAGGAAGTGGATGCCTTGGAGGTGGAATTGGATGGAGAAGAGCTATCATTGGAGAAAATCTCACAATTTGTAGGTTTGGTTTCTACTCCTCAAGATTTGGAGGTACAAAAACCCCTCCCGTCTAATTTGAAATCTTCTTTTCTAGATGAGTCGGAAATGTGTCCGGTGATTGTTAGTGCTTATTTGAGTTAGAGTCAATTATCTTCTTTGCTTCAAGTTTTAAGAACTCACAAGAAAGCCATTCGTTACAAACTTGATGATTTGGATGGCATAAGACCGGATTTTTGCATGCATAGAATTTACCTTGAAGAAGATCATAAACCATGTGTCCAAGGTCAAAGACGTTTAAACATGCATCATGGAAAAAAATGAGAGAGAAAGTTAGAGAGAGAAAATCCCAAAAAAAATCAAATCATCTCATTTTAATAAACCCTAATTTCACGCAACGATGGCTAAAACCAAGAAAAATTCAAAAAATACAAAAAATACGAATTCTAATAAACGATCAACAGGTTCTATGTCGAAGATTAGGTATGAGTCTTGGAATCTTTGGAAGAGGATGTCGTGGTGGAAGATGTCTCTGAGGAGGAGGTGGAACATGTGATTTTACCTTTGGACCTCTCTCAGACGATGGTTCCTATACCGGAAGAGGGGGATTTTGTTGAGGAACATGCTTGGGCTTGGACGGAGGTTATTCGGAGGAAGAAAACGTCTTCGACTACTCCTATACATCCTGCGACTGACTCTGGTAAGGTTACTCTTCAATTATCTGAAGACGATGTGTTACCTGAGATCAACTATTGGTCTTCTTCCTTGTATGGGTACATTATGGGGACTAACCCACCTTGGAATGTGGTCTCTGGGTATCTTAAACGCATTTGGAAAAATTACGATGTTGATAAGATCTCTTTTATACGCAATGGAATCTTCATTGTTAGGTTTAAAACTGTGGAAAAAATGAAAGAGGTGGTGAAACCGGGACATTTTATGTTCGATAATAAACCAGTTATCATTAATGAATGGTCACCTGAGGTTGATTTGGTTAAAAATAATGTTCAAACTGTTCCTATTTGGCTTAAACTGTCTGGGTTGGATCTTAAATTCTGGGGAGTTGCTTGCCTAAAAAGGATTAGTGCTCTCATAAGGGAATTTTTCCGTTATGATGAAGCCACTATCCATAAGACTTTCCTGGGATATGCTAGAATGTTGGTTGATGTCCAAGTGAATGAATCTTTCCCAGATAGTATTCAATTTAAGGATGAGAAGAGTAAGACTCGTGATATTAAGGTTGAATATAATTGGGTTGCTGTTAAGTGTACTCAATGTAATGGTATAGGCCACAGTAAGGATCAGCGTTGAAAGAAAAAAGAAGTGAAGAAAGTTAAACAGGTCGGGCAAAAGAAGGTTGTTCAACCTGTTATGGTGCAAGGTCTGGATAAGGTTAAAGCTCCCAGTGTGCCTGCTACCTCTGCAGAGTCTAGGGTTGCTATTGTGCAAACCCCTGCTGGAATAGTTACTAGACTCATGAGGCAAGATGGAAGTGGACCTTCTGTACATCGTGGTAATACCTTTTTGGATGCTCTAAATATGGCTACTATCATAAACACACAGTTGAAGAAAAAGGGGACTGGGACTGGAATAGTTGGGGTTCTTGAAAATGGTTAACTTTGGATTCTGGAACATTAGAGGTCTTAATAGCCTCAATAAACAAAAAGAAATAAAAGGTTCTTACATAATAATAATTTGGGGCTATTTGGTTTAGTTGAAACTAAAGTTAAGGTTGTTCATTGGAATAAAGTTAGGAACTCTATTTGTAGTGACTGGTCTATATGTACTAATAATTCCTTTGCTAGTGGTGGGAGAATCTGGTTATTATAGAATTCTGTGCTCTTGGATGTGGATATTCTAGATATTAGCTCACAGACTACCCATGCTCAGATTACTATCAGAGGGATTCAAATTGTCTTCAGGTTCACATTAGTTTATGGATTCAAGAAACCTGCTGAGAGGGTTGAGCTATGGGAGAGTCTGCAGAGGTATAAGCTTATGAGTCAAGGGCCTTGGATGGTTGGAGGGGACTTTAATAATCTTCTATTTCCTAATGAAAGGCTGGGGAGCTGAGGTTACTTTAGCTGACATTAAACCTTTCCAAGACTAATTACATTACTGTGAGTTATTTGATATCAAGGCAATTGGATCCTTCTTCACTTGGAACAATAAGCAGGATTTGGAGACCTTAGTGTATAGCAGACTTGATAGATGCTTAATTAATGATGACTGGTTGAATGTTTTTACTGAGGCTTATGCTTACTTCATGCCTGAGGGATACTTTGATCACTGTCCCTGCGTTGTCTACCCTTATTGCAAGCCAGTCACAAGAAAATCTAACTTCAAGTATTTCAACATGTGGAGACTTGATCACAACTTTAATTAAGTGATTAGTGAGGGTTGGCAAAACGACTTTCAGGGGACTTAGATGTTCCAGCATGTTTGTAAACTGAAAAATTTGAAGCAGGGTTTAAAGTAGTTGAACAAAGGTCCTCTGGGGGATATTGAGAACAAGGTGAAGGTGGCTAAATTGGCTCTTTACAAACTTCAGGAAGAGCTTATCTCTAACCCTATGGATCCTATCATGGTGAGTGCTGCCAAAGATCTTTCTGATGAGCTCTTGCAATTGCAAACAGTCTGCCATATGTTTATGGAACAGAAGACTAAAGTAGATTGGACTAACATGAGGGATGATAATACCCATTATTTCCACTCTCAGTTGAAACATAGAAGAGATAAGAACAAAGTGATTCAAATTAATGATTGTTCTGGGAAACTTTGTACTTCTAGTTCTGATATCCAACAAGCCTTCATTGCTAATTACAAGGGATTGTTAGGGAGCAGTAAAACTGTTGATGTTGTTTGTGATTCTATTATTGCTTTTGGAGCTGTTTTGAATGATGCTCATCATGAGATTTTAAATGATGATGTATCTTCTGATGAGATTAAAAAGGCTATATTTGACATTGGTGGCAACAAAGCTCCTGGCCCTGATGGTTTTAGCAGCCAATTTTATAAAGATACATGGGATATTACAAGGGGGAGTGTCATAAAGGTTGTGAAGGATTTCTTTGCATCAGGTAAATTACTTAAACAAGTCAACAATACTTTAATTACCCTGATCCCTAAGGTTGATCTACCTCATGACGTGACTCAATTCAGACCCATTGCATGTTGCAACACCATTTATAAATGTATCAGTAAGATTCTTTGCAGCAGACTGAGTTTGATCTTGCCTGATATTATTAACCCTTCTCATAGTGCCTTTATTAAGGGTAGAGACATTGTAGAGAATATTCTTATTTGTCAAGACATGGTGAAAATGTACAATAGGAAAGCTGTGTCTCCAAGGGTTATAATGAAAATTGACCTGCAGAAGGCTTATGACTCCATTGAATGGAGTTTTGTGAGAAATATGCTTATTTCTTTGAATTTCCTCCTCACTTTCACTAAACTGATCCTTGAATGTGTGACTTCTCCTTCTTATACTTTGGCCCTAAATGGGGAAACTTGTGGGTTTTTCCATGGGAAGAGGGGATTGAGGCAAGGAGACCCCTTATCTCCCCTCATTTTTGTTATTTGTATAGAATATTTGAGTAGAATTCTTGGCAAAATTCAAGAGTTTACTAAGTTCAGATACCACCCTCTTTGTAGATGAATCAAGCTTAATCATCTAGCTTTTGTTGATGATCTTCTATTGTTCTGTAGAGGATACAGAAGTTCCATTATTGGGTTGCTAAGGGCCTTTCAATCCTTTTCTATGGCTTCTGGGTTACAAATGAACAAGGGCAAATCTATCACTTACAGTAATGGGGTGGATAAAGTGTTGTTGGCTTAAATCATCAAGTGTACAGGCATGTCCCATGGGTCTCTTCCCTTCAAATACCTTGGTATACCTATTGCCTCAAAGAAACTGTCTGTGTTGGAATGTAATAGTTTGATTGAAAAGGTGGTCAGCAGAATTAGAAGCACTGGTAGCAGGAAATTGAGCTATGACGGGAGGTTAGTGTTGATTAAGTCTGTGTTGGCTAACTTGCACAATTATTGGGCAAGAATTTTTATCTTACCCAACTCCATTCTTAAGAAAATTGCACAGATTTGCAGGAATTTTATATATACTGGGCTAGATAATGATAAGGGTAACACTCTGGGTTCTTGGGATCAGATCTGTCAGGGTAAGAAACATGGAGGATTGGGGGTAAGTGATATAATCAGATGGAACAAAGATGCATTAGGGAAATATATCTGGTGGTTAGCTCAGAAGAAGGATCACCTATGGGTGAGATGGGTGCATTCTATTTATATAAAAGCTGGTGATTGGCATAGCTATCAACCTAAATTTAATGGCAGCTGGGCATGGAGAAAGCTTTGGAGGATCAGAGATCTTATGAAAGCTGGTTCTGTGGGAGACTGGCGGATACAGCAATAGCAGGATTACACTATACGTAGTGGATATGATTGGCTTGGTTCTCCTTGTGTGGCTGTAACTTGGGCAAGTTTTGTCTGGGATACAGGAGCCCTTCCTAAACTTAGTTTTATAGGGTGGCTGGTGATGCATGGCAGGTTGTTAACCAGGGATAGACTGAAGAGAATGGGGACTATCACGGATGATGCCTGTGTTTTATGTGCTAATGCCCGTGAGACGCATGCTCATCTTTTCTTTGAATGTGAATATAGCAAGAAATGCCTTCAAATCATGTCCTCTAGACTGGGGTGCTATCTACCTGGGAAGGACTGGTTTAGTTGGTGGACTAGACAGAACTTTCATTCGCAGAATTTTTAGAAACAGACTGCGGTGTTGCTGTTGGCCCTCATTTATACCATATGGTGGAGCAGGAATCATTGCAGAATAGAGAGCATCCTTTTGCGTCCTGAATCCCTAATAGCCAGATTTGATAAAGATAGAATTTTTGCTATGTAATGTTTGTTCTTCTCCCTTGTGTTGTTGTTTAGGGAGTAAAAATTGTTGATCAGTTTATTAGCTTTGTTAGCTAGTCGAGCTCTAAACGTTTTTATTTTGGTTATGTTATTGATATAAGCTTACCTTTTTACCAAAAAAAAAAAAGAAAAAAAAGTTCAAAGACGTTTAAATCCAAAAATGCAAGAAGCGGTTAAAAAGGAGGTCATTAAATTGTTGGATGTGGGAATTATTTATGCAATTTCCGACTCTAAATGGGTTAGTCTGGTCCAAGTGGTTCCTAAGAAAGGAGGAACCACCGTAGTAAAAAGAATGATTAAAATGAACTCATTTCCACTAGAATTGTGATGGGATGGCGCATGTGCATTGACTATAGGAGGTAAATTTGGCCACCAAGAAAGACCATTACCCATTACCCTTTATTGACCAAATGTTGGAAAGGTTGGCATGTCACCAGTACTTTTGTTACTTAGATGGTTATTCTGGGTTCTTTCAAATACCCATTCACCCGGATGACCAAGAGAAGACCACATTTACATGTCCCTATGGTACCTTTGCTTATTGTGGGATATCTTTTGGTCTTTGTAATGCCCCGCCTACCTTCCAACGTTGCATGATAAGCATCTTTTCTGATTTCATTGAATCTATCATGGAGGTGTTCATCGATGACTTTAGCGTTTATGGTTCTTTATTTGATGTACGTTTAGCTCACTTGACTAAAGTTTTGAAGCGTTGTGAAGAAGTTGACTTGGTTTTGAATTGGGAAAAGTGCCATTTCATGGTGAATGAAGGAGTGGTGCTTGGCCATATTGTTTCCGAAAGAGGAATTAAAGTGGACCGTGCTAAGTTCCAAGTTATTGAACAACTACCCCCACCGGTAAATGTCAAAAGTGTATGGAGTTTCTTAGGCTATGCAGGATTCTACCGCCGCTTTATCAAAGATTTTTCTAAGATTGTCAAACCAATTACGGAGCTTCTTCTAAAATATTCTCCATTTGTGTTTACTAATGATTGTCTTGAGTCTTTTAATAGGATTAAGAAAGTTTTGATCTCCGCACCTATCATC
Organism: Silene latifolia; assembly: GCF_048544455.1. Taxonomy (NCBI): domain Eukaryota; kingdom Viridiplantae; phylum Streptophyta; class Magnoliopsida; order Caryophyllales; family Caryophyllaceae; genus Silene; species Silene latifolia. The sequence goes on from NC_133534.1 coordinate 121,675,045, forward strand.
CAATCACCGGATTGGAACTTGCCATTCGAACTCATGTGTGATGCAAGTTACTATGAGGTAGGTGTCGTGCAAGGAGAAAGAAAATACAAGGTGCTCCATGTTATCCACTATGGTAGCAAAACCTTGGATGCAGCTCAAATCAATTATGCCACCACGGAGAAAGAGCCACTTGCCATTGTCTATGCCTTAGACAAATTCTGCTCTTATTTGATTGGGTCTAAAGTCAATGTTCATACCGATCCTGCCGCTTTGAAGCATCTCCTAGCCATGCAAGAGGCCAAGCCAAGGCTTATAAGATGGATCTTGTTTTTTCAAGAATTTGATTATGAGATTCGTGACAAGAAGGGGGTCGAAAATGTTGTTGTCGATCACTTATCTCGATTGAATTATGATGATGCAGGTATTGATATACCTATTGATGATTCTTTCCCCGATAACTCCTTGATGATTTTGCAGGCTAATACTTCATGGTATGCCGACATAGACAACTTAATAGTTGGAAATGAGTTACCACCCGACCTTTTCATATCAACAAAAGAAGAAGTTCTTGCATGATGCCAAGTTTTTTCTTTGGGATGATCCTTATTTATTCAAACGTTGCTCTGATGGGCTATTCCAGAGATGTGTCCCACATTGGGATGTGAAAGGTGTGCTTGAAGGATGTCATTCTTCTCCTTATGGTGGTCATCATGGACCATCAAAGACCGTTTCAAAGGTGTTGTAATTCGATTTCTATTTGCCTACCATGTTCCAAGATGCCTAGAATTTTGTGATGGCATGCGATGCTTGCCAAAGAACGGGCTCAATTTTAAGAAGGCACGAGATGCCTTTGAATGGTATCCTAGAGTGGAGGTGTTTAATATGTGGGTTATTGATTACCAACGTCCATTTCCTACATATAGAGGTAATCGTTACCTGTTGGTCACCTTTGATTATGTCTTTAAATAGGTAGAGGCAATTTCTACTTCCATCAATCATGCCCGAGCCGTGATTAATTTGTTCAAGAAGATCATATTCCCAAGATTTGGTGTGCCTAGAGCGGTCATTAGAGATCGTGGTACTCACTTTGGTGAAAAACAACTTGATGCATTGCTAGCAAAGTATGGGGTTTCCCAAAGAAGGGGCTTGGCGTATCATCATCAAACGAGTGGCCAAGTAGAAGTTTCAAACCATGAGCTCAAGTCAATACTTGAGAAAGTGGTTGCAAAGTCAATAAAAGATTGGAGCATGAAGCTAGATGACAGCTTATGGGCATACCGTAGCGCATTCAAGACACCTATTGTTACATCACCATATAGGTTGGTTTATGGAAAAGCTTGCCATCTACCGGTTGAGATGGAGCACAAGGCATATTGGGCGGTTAAGGAGCTTAATATGGATGCCAAGTTAAGCGAAGAAAAACGATTATTGCAATTTAATAAGCTTGATGAATTCCGCTTACAAGCCTATGAAAGTTCCCGCCTTTACAAGGAAAACACAAAAAGGTGGCATGACAAGAAGACTTTAAAGAAAGAATTCAAAATCGGTGATAAGGTACTATTGTTCAATTCCCATTTTAAGGCTATTTCCGGGAAAGCTACGATCAAGGTGGTCCGGTCCGTTTACCGTCACTAATGTCAACAAGTTTGGTTCTTTTGAAGTTATGTTCACTAATGGATAGAATTCAAAGTAATGGCCATTGTTTCAAGGTCTATCATGAGAATGTGACCATTGGAGTTGTAGAGGAGGTCTCCGTGAATCCTCTACCAATGGAAGCCTAACTCATTCAAGCTTCTTACATCATGCGGGATGTAAAATCAGCGCTTCTCAGGAGGCAACCCGTGTTTTTGGTTGTTTTGTTTTTAATTTTTGAATAATTATTGTTTTCCTAGAATTAGAAATCATTTCTACACAAGTTGGTATTTTGAAATGCGATTTGTAGGTGATTGAAGATGAGAAGAAGGTCATTTAGAGGGTTAGCACGCTTCCGCATGCAAGGAACCCCGTTCGGGTTGCAACTTTTCATTTTTGAGACAAGAATAAAGCATATTAAGGAGGAAAGTCAAACACGGAGAAATGGTCAACCCCGATCAGGGTGGGGTGTCCCTGAACGGGGACGTGGATAAGTGATTTTGCGTGTTTTATGGGAAATACGGAAATGTGCAAAGTTCATTCTTTATTCCCTCTTAACCTGACGGTACTCCTTTCTCCCCTTTGCTCTATATTTCTTCATACCTCACCTAAAATCACAACAAAAACATCTTCCAACATCAAGAATCAAAGATTTTTTCATCCAAAATCATCAACAAAAATTCAATGGCACCTAAAACAGGAAGCAAGCAAGGTCGTTCAAAGAGGATGAGGAGTGAACCGGATGCATCCCATGTTGCGGAGGATGTCGAAATGCAAGAAACACCGGAATGGCATGGCCCTTCTTTCCCACAAGTCATCTTTTAGTACCAAGAGACAATGGGAAAATTTAGTGTCTCTAAGGAGTAAAGTTATGAAAGCTACTAAATTCATTAATCATGCTTCTTTAAAGAGTATTGGTCTAGACAAACATGTTACATATTTGTTTACGAGTCTAGACATGAAATTTCCATACACTATGAACTATAAGACCTTCCCCGAACTCACCCTTGAGTTCTTGAGGTCATTTGAATTTCATAAGTCAAAAAAGAAGGACTTTGTTTATGGTGTTAGTTTCCGGTTGTTTAATGATGATTATAGGATGACTCTTGGTGCCTTTGCAGATATATTTAACTTGAAATATGAGGGATTGCATATCGAGTCACCCCACAATTATAACCTAAGAAATACTTGGAATGTTATTTCCCACCTCCCTTTTAAAGATTCGAATCATGTGCCTCACCAATACATTCACTACCCCCGTCATTCGTAAATGGCAACGTTTCATGGGTTGGACCTTTTTGGGTAGCAATGAGCCTCACTCGGTGAGGATGTTGGAGGTGGAAATATTGGGTGCTTTTCTAAATGTTGATGGTGATGAGAAACAATCTCCCCTACCACTCTGCAGTGGACTTCACTAAACAATACAATCAATCCACTATCTCTATTGTTTTGGGTGGCTTGAGAACTAGGATTGCTACAAAGGTATGCCGGTTTGTCTAAGATACTACCCATTTGCGACCTTTGGTTTCAACGGGGAGGTAGGTGATGGACTATATTATGAATATTTTCTATCTTTCAATTGGTTTAGAAATTCTCATCCTAATATGATTTGGAAAATTGGTAAGAATGACTCAATTAGTCTTCCGGGAGAAATTTCTAAATTAAAAGATAATGTCCACACAAAACCCTGCCGCGAGGGTGCCCCGTTTGAAAGACCCACTTATCTCTTACCTTTAGGTGCGGAGACACCTAATGCACCCACTCTTGTGCGACATGAATGGAGCTAATCCTCTAATGCTCCTCCTCCCACCTCTAACAATGAATTGATGGATATGATACGTGACTTAAGCCTTAACATGACTACCATGTAAAATAACTAAATACTTGCCATAAACCCAATTTACGATCATTTTGCAAGGCAAGGAGTTATTCCATCTGAGGGCCCTCACCCCTCATTTTATACTTGGCCCGAGGGTGGGTTTCCGTCTTCTTCAGGTTTTGATGCAGGTACATATAAGCCCGGTCCGGACTATTGTGGTTCGGATTATGGAGTATAGGCCATAGGTGGTGGTTATGGTGGATATGGAGGCTATGATGGTGATGCGACGAGTTGTTGTCCGCGGTCAAACACATTTATATCCAACTTCTAGCATAGCAAGTAAGTCGGAGTCGAACCCAAAATATGGGGGTATTCGAATTGTTCAATCTAATTGTAGTTGTACTTAGGGTTGTCACAATTGTTTAAGTTGATGATTCTAAACTAATGAATGCAATAAATAAAAATGAAAGGTAAAACAAGCAACAAAATTAAGAATGTGAACAAATGATAAAAGACATTAGGGGATCATGCGATCATAGGGGAATCATGGTAAGATATCATAAATGAGTCGTATAGACGAAAGCAATTATTATTGTTGGAATCGAGTTTGTTTATGTTGTACAATTCCTAGGGAGACATAGGTCTCGGAGCCAAGGTGGTCACAACTTTACAACAACTACATCGACTTGGTTCTCCCTATTCAACTATATGCATGGTCTCACAAGCCTTGAGTTACTTTATGTCTTACAAGTCTTGTTGAAAAGATAAGAGAATCATGATAGGTTGTCAATCAAGCATTTCATCAAACATAACATGTGCATAAGTTGAAAGTACAATAAGCAGCCATTCATATGAACTCATTAAGCATAGATTTATCCCATAATTACTCCCATAATCCCCCACTAACCCTAGCTAGAGGATTACTCACTACACATCATGATTATTATGCTAGTAATGGTGGCAAACATCACAACACAAATGAACATGATGATTAAGCAAGGTAATAAAAAAAGAGATTAACAAGTAAAAAAATAGGGATTAAGAAGGTTACCAACTTCGAAAGTAAAGATGAAGATAAATAAAGAAGAATCCTTGAATAAAGATGGAGACTTGTCACTTAGTCTTCAACTATATACCGAAGAGATCCAAATGTAAATAACTTGAGATGAACAAAGGAAATGGAAGAACAATAAAATAAACCTTTTGATTAATGGTGGAGAGTTGTCAATTCCCCAATACAAACCCAAGAATTCTTCAAGCACAAGGCTAGATCTAAGATTGTTTCAGAAATAATTAAGGAAAGATTAAAGTGCAATTTGTGGAATGATTAAAGACTAATCTACTCCTAATCTAATTTAAGATGGCTAAATCTTCTCTAAGGGAACTTAATCTCCTCTAAATACAAGAGGGATATATATAGTGGGTACAAGAATTAGGTTAACTAAGGGGTTAAATGACGATTAAGCCCCATAATTGAAGTCCAACGCCTTGCAAGTCCCAGTTGTGGACGTGCGACGTCCCTTCATGAAGATAATCATCCTGCACTGAGGGACGCCTGTCCTGACTTGGGAATGCCCGCCCTGTGTGTGGGTTAATATCCGTATACTACCCTTAAATTGCAGGACTATAACGTAAATTTAAACATGCAATTTATAGTCATAAAACGAAAAAACATAATGAAATAATTAATGTATAGAAATCAACCTCGGGTCCTTTGATGCACGGCGTAAAGAACAGAAATCAAACCAGATTCCCTCCTAATTGTTGCACCCAAGACCTTGTCCGAGATATGCCCTTGTGCTAGATGGTGTTCTCCGATTGCTTTGCAATATTGGGAGAACTGATGTGTGTTTTTTCTTTCGAGATGAGAGATCTCAGGTTTCAGAGAGAAAAATAATCTCTAAAACCCTAATTCTTTTCACTAATGACGATCAGGTCAACATGAAGGAGGAGGCTCTCCTTTTTGTTCTCCTAATTCGGCCAAGCCGAGTCCATGGGGAGGAAATGGGCTTTTCCATTTCCTCTTCTATTCGACTCGTAGTCCGAACCCTAATGGCTAAATGTATATGACGCGGTTTTTATAAACTGTTATCGGTTATCGGAAATTAAGGCATCAGCTAATAATACGGGTTAGCTGAATTATTAATACGTGTCCGACAAAAACAGTATTGTATAATTATTCAATATACATTAATTAAATATAAATCGCTTATATTTAATTTTACGAATTAACTGGTTAATTCGCCTTAGCCCATGATATTTAATCCGTATTAAATATAATATCTCAACATCACATATTTGACTAATTACTAGTCAAATAACTCGGACTAACTGGTTAGTCAATTTTGGCATCTACATGACAGTATTTTCATACCGTCACATCTCTCGAACGTATCCTATAGGTGTGACTTTTAGGGACCAGTTGATCACCGCCATCTGTATGACAATAACGTCAAACTTATCTAGCAAGCCAACCGTTATTGATAAACGTGGATCAACTGATTATAATACCAAAGTATGCCCTTTGATCCTTTTAGAGGTTTATAAGTCCTTGCACTAACTGTTAAGGACACCAACCCCAACAAGCTCCCACTTGTCCGTACAAGTGTATGTGCAATGACGTTATCCGCACTAACTGGAGGACACAAGCTCCAACAAACTCCCACTTGTCCGAACAAGTGTATGTGCGATAACCGATTCTCATATTCATTTAAAATTTCTCCCACTCAATGTAAAACAATTTGCGGATCCGGATCCACAAAGGTCGTATTTTACAATCGATCTGTATCTAGAGTGGTTTCCCCGACTAGAGAGTAACTTAAGTGATAAAACGAATCCGTATCCGAGCATGGCCATGCATTTCGATTCTGACTCCTCGAGTGGCCCTG